>NC_048449.1:7374194-7674194 GCF_004353265.1 Vitis riparia
TTATTACTTCATATATACTAAAAAAATGCCTATAAAATTTCTCCTAATGAAGAGCAAAAGTTCAGAAGGTCTAAAATTCTTCCCCATTGTTTATCACATTTTCACTTTGATCCAAACAAATTTTTTTCCCTATTTTTAACAAAATTTAATTTTCTTCCCATTTTTTCTTTTCTACATTGTTTAATTAATTTACCCTTTTTTTAATTAACAAATTTTGGATAAAATGAGAAATGAGTTTACAACAGCACTTAATTACTCTTAATTTATGAAATTATTGACTTAAAGAGTTCGTATTTTGATTATTTGACATGATAAGTGCTAGGGATGATAATTCGTGTTGGTGTCATATCAAAGTCTAAGTATTTCACTACATAACTCAACCCAAATTCGATACGAATAATAATCGTGTAAAAAATATAAACTTAAATGCTATCTAATTATTGAACAAGTAATTCTCATGTAAACCATTTAATAATCAAGTTTTTCTATTTAATAATCATATTAAGTTAAGTTTTATACATGTTTATATGATTAATGTCTCAATCAAACATATTTATGACTTAATTGACTTATTTATTTAAAAACAAATTTAAAATGAGTCAATGTGGGTTAAATAATTTAAAGATATAATGAAGATAATAATGAGATTATTAAATAAATCAATTCCCATTAAATTCATGTTATTCGGATTGACCCAAAAATTATTTATTTATTAAACAAATTATGCAAATAGATATGAATTTGACTCAAATTCGGTTATATTCAATCCAAACTCATGAAAGGCGTGTTGGGTTTATGTCGTATTCGCTAATCTTGTCAAACTTTACCACCCAAAAAGGTGTTTTATTTTTTATTTTTTCCAAACTAAGGTATATAAGGAAATTCCTAAAAAAAAATTTAAAAATCAAATATTATTAATAGTTATTGTTCTTGATTCATGGAATTATCGAGATGTCATATCAGTTAACCTATAAAATAAAACTACCATATATACTTCAATTTTCATAAGAAGAAAATGAACCCATCATAATTATTGAGATTTAATTAACAACTAAAATTGTAGAATTAATATAATAAATTTTATATTTGAGTTTTCGGAAGAGAAGCCAACTTCTTAAAATCTCTAACTCTATTACATGGCTTAGAATAATGGCATGTGTGGTCCATACAACATCGACTTAGTGAAAGAAAATTAATATAAAGTTTTTGAGTCTTGTGTGAAAGCAAGAAACAAGGCCTCAATTTGGTTTCAAATATGCATGGTTTCCAAGTGTGATTAAAAGAAAAAGTCTATCCCGTACAATAAAGGTAGAATAGGAATTGGTCAATAAAGTGTTCATCTTTTCTAGATTTGGACAATGTGGTCAAATTTGGCTATGTGCCCAACATTTTGGGCTTTTTCCATGTGTAGTATAAATTTTTAAAATTCATTTTATAAAAAATAATTATAAAATTATAGTGCTTTCACATGGAATTATTTATTTATTTTTTTTAAAAAAGGATTTAATGTAAAAAATAAACTCATTTTTTGAAAAAATAAATTCAATACAAAAAAAATTGATATAAAAATGAACTCTTTTATAAAAAGACGAGTTTGATATAACAATAAAATAAGTGTTTGAATGTATTATATTTAAAAAAAATCCCAACATATTTTTATTCTATGCTTGGTTTCAAAAAATCCAAAGAAGGAAAAAAATTATTAAAGAAAATAATTTTTGTCATATTTAATTTTATTATGTAAAATAATAAATTATTTAAATAAAATTAAAATTAGTTAAAAATCTTTTTAAATTATTTAATTTTTACCAAAACTCTAAACATGGCCTTGAACTCAAATGCAGTAGAGAATATACATATAAAGTCAAATGATTTTTTTTTCTCTGTCTTCACCATTATCAAATCAAAGAACCAATGAAATTGTACATTGGATAAACCAAAAGATAAATAAATAAATAATAAAATAAAAAGACTCTAGCCTAAGCATAGTTGCAAAGGCCAAAAACACAGAACCCCCCAGTGTTGCACCGATTGTTACATCCACCACAATGCCTCTTGCTCACAGACGGATTCACACACTTCCCTTTGCAGCAAATGTGGCTATACTTGCACTTCCTCCCACACTTGCCACAATTTTGTCTGTCACCTGACAAGTTAACACACTTCTTCTTGCAGCAATGGCTTCCTGGACTTCCCTTAAGGCGGCAAATCTTTGGAAACTTGTTGCAGGTTAACCCATGAGTACTGCTCTTCTTGCCAAGCAACAACCGCCCGCCGGCAGAGTCGGAAGATCTAACGACCAAATCATCATCATCATCATCATACTCTTGGGCATCGCCAGAAGCATCATGTTCATCATGATCTTCTTCTTCCTCTTTGTTCACAGTAGGTGAAGATGCAGTGTTGCTATGCACCAGTGCCATGAGAAGAACAAGCACTATAAACACCTGTAGGAGCTTCATTGAGAGAGAGAGAGAGAGAGAGAGAGGGAGGGAGGAGGTTGTTTGATATATTTTCTACGTGAAGGGGGTTTTATAGAGGAGGAGAGAGCAACAATTTGGTAGTTTTGATGTAGACTTTTGCCTTTTTGCCGCTTTTTGCTGTGAGTGGAGTGGTCTAAATTCAACAACTTACTCTATGCAAGTCGTCAACCGAGTTAGGCACTTCTCTTACCTAAATTTCTGACCATGCATTAAACAATTTGGATTAGGACTCCCATATATAGTGCATGGTGAGATGGTGTATTTATATTCTCTCTTTATTGCTATTGCTATTGTTGGGGACAGAAGTTAGCCAATCAATAAGGGATTAACATTATGTGAACTGAAAATTATATGTGACATTACTTAAAACCCAATAAACAATGTATAGTTTTGTGGCCTGAGGAGAGGAGACAGGCACAAGTTTTAGCCCATGTTTGCTTCAAGAGAAAATGGGTGGGAAAGAAAACAAGAACAAAAAGTAAGAAAAAAAAAAGTGAAATTTTTTTTTTTAAATAAATAAATTATTTTATATGCTCTTTAACTTATTTTTCCTCTATTATATAAAAATTAAATAATTTAAGAATATATAAATTTCTAACTAATCTTACTAATATTTTATTTCTTGTTTTATTTTATATATTGAAATCAAATAGGAGAAAATCATTTTTCTTAATACTTTCATAGCCTTAGGTTTCTCACGAGGCATGTGAAAAATGTTAAACATCATTCTAATTTTTAATTAATTAATTTTAGTAAATTACTTGTAAATTGCAGTCAAAGAAGAGAAGTACAGAAACAGTTAGGCTTGATCTTTTGACAACAAAATTAATATAAGGGAATTGAAAGAATTTGACTTCCAATTAATAAATAATCACCTGATTAATCAGAAGTTTAATTAATAGTGGCCCTCAATGTGATCTAGAAGTGGAAATCTGGGGGAGTTGGTGGGCTTATTTCTCTACTCACATGGGATTAGTGGGTCAACCAAATCCAACTTGGGTGGGCTCCGTTGGAATGAGGAGTCAACCCAAGTTTGTTATTTCCAATTCTAGTTCAACCCTTGTGGGTTACTAAATTCTAGTTTGAATTAATTTTGGTCTAAAGGGAGCAAGACTTGGGAAGGGGGTCTCAAATTCTGATTACAATAACCAATGATATGGTAATAATAGTTTAAGATGACTTGGGAGTTAAGTTGTATAACCCAAGAATGGGTTGAATCTGGCCAAACTTCCTATACTACAAGTGAAATCAAGTTGGGACAAGGCACCTAAATTTCATTTATTTAATATGGTGAAGCACATGCTATTGAAAATACAAACCAACATTTCTATGTTGGAATCTGCCCCAACATATATTATTGCACCCTTTAATGTATGATGCATGTCTTATTCCAAAGCTTTTGGTTATTTGGTTCCGAAAAATATTAAGGAAAAAAATTTGTAAAGGAAAATTATTTTTTTATATTTGATTGTTCGATGAAAAATATCAAAGAAAATCAAATATAATTAAAACCAATTGAAAAATGATATATTTTTAAATTATTTAATTTTTATATAGATGAGTTAAAATAACTAAATGGGTTTGAAGTAACAAATAAAAATAATTTATTTATTTTTAATCTTTTTTTTTCCAATTCACTTTTTCTTTCATTCTACTTTTTCTTTTTATTTTATTGTATTTTCTTTCTTTTATTAGTTTTATATTTTCCCTCAAATTTGATGGGAATCAAACATAGCTTTTCAACTAATTTTCCAAATCAAGCATATGGGATTTGTTCGAGAATATTTTCCAAATCAGTTTTTTTTATAAAAAAAAATCAAAAATAGATCTTTGATATTTTTAAAATAAAAATTTGTTTAAATTTTTAGAATATTTTCAACTTATTTTTTATATTCTTAAATATTATATAAAAATAAATTTTATATATAATATTTTTTTTGGATCTTTATATATATATATATATATATATATATATTTAAAATAAGTAAAAATAGCTAAAATATGTACTTAATTAGAAAATACTTTATTTTTATAATAATTTTCAAAAACTTGTTTTAAGAACAACCAACAATCAAACGGTTGTTTTTCTTCTTAGGAAGAGTTTCTAAACAAAGTCATTATTGCTCCAAATTAATATTTCAACGAACAAGTTCTCCTTAGCTTCTTCTGAAGAATAAAAAAAGACCCAACAATCACAATTGAAATTTTGCCCCCAACATAAATAATATTTGAAGAGTCATGTATTATACAATGTATGAACTAGTCGCAGCACTAGCTAGGGCTCAGGGGCACCTGCATGCCCTTCTTGCAACAGGAATAGAACCCAAGACCCAACTTACACCTCTTGAAAAATGTTAAGGCTGGGTCATTGGGTTAAAGCCCACATTGTTCATAAGTGACAAAATTTATATATATCTTAAAAGTTTGTCCTGTGAAGTAAAGTCCTGGTATTTGGGATGAACCATATTTTCAATTTTTTTTTTTTTAATTTGGACCATATGACCAAGATGAATCAGTCATTACTGTTAAAATTAATTCAATGATTGCATCTGGCTAACATTTGAATATGTGTACTGAAACTAATGAAGACATGATATAATATCTTGACCCTCTCTCTGTTAGACCCTTTAATAAAATAGGCCATAATATCTGCCTTAAGTCAAAGCCCATATGCTTAGAATAAGCTCCCGAGTGACTCCAACCACCCCATCACACCATGCCAATTAATCAACCCATGAATATTAAACAGCACCTTTATATGAACTTCCTAATATATATATAAGATGTTGCAGGTCATGGAAATGTAAGAGGTGGTGGGGCGCATATGGAAATTAGTGGAAGGGCTGACATACTGCATGTATTTTTTCACTTAGTGGAGTGGTCTAAATTCAGTATATATGGACCTCTTAAAGAAATAAAAGTAAATGCAAGCTACACGGCATCAAATATTATTGGTTTCAAACATAAAATATGCATGGAAACCACCCCAGGGGACAGTCTTTCTGGTGCAATAGAGGGAGAAAAGTTATTGGTCGATCAAGCATTCATCTTTTCTAGAGGCTTAGACAATGTGATCAAATTTTCCCTTCTCCGGAGGCTGCAAAGAAGAAGATTGTAGCACCATTTCTATATGTAAATGAATGTAAATTTGTTCTAACTATTCTTTGTCATATGGGGTCTGGTAAGCTTTGTCAATGAATATAAATTTGTTCTAGCCATTTCTATTTATTCATGAATATAAATTTGCAATGGGTCAAGTCATCATGAGAATGTATATACCAACAAGTATGAATTCATATAAGATTACAGTAGATCAAAATCTAGGGACACTTTCAAGCTTTAATCTTGTTTTTCATCATTTTCAATCAAACGAATGGAAAACAAAGAAGAATTCAAAAGAAAAATGCCTCTAGTCTAAGCATAGTTACAAAGGCCAAAAGCACAGAACCCCCCACTGTTACATCCTTGGTTACACCTACCACAATGCTTCTTGCTCACAGATGGATTCACACACTTCCCTCTGCAGCAAATGTAACCATATTTGCACTTCCTCCCACACTTGCCACAATTGAGCCTATCACCTAGCAAGTTAACACACTTCTTCTGGCAGCAATGGCGTCTAGGACCTCCATTAAGAAGGCAAATCCTGGGAAACTTGTTGCAGGTTAACAGTACAAGACTGTTCTTCCTGCCAAGCATGAACCGTCCAGGAGAGTCATCAGAAGATCTAAGAACAAAATCATCACCAAAGTCCTCTTGGTCATCACCAGAAACATCAAGGTCATCTTCTTCTTCCTCCAGAAGAGGTGAAGATGCAATGCTACTATGCAGCAGTGTCATGAGAATTAGAACAAGTAGTGCAAACACCTTTAGGAGCTCCATTGTGAGAGAATTGTAATACTTCTCTTTTTTTGCTCCTCGTGGATGAGAATGGAGTGAAGGGAGACAAGAAAGAATGGCTCTTATAGGTGATACGGAGAGTTGATGAGATTAATTTATTAATGTAGATGTCTCTGCAGTCTTGCTACCTTTTTGCTTTGAGTGGACCTTACAATTTTATTTCAATTGAAACCGAGTGAAGGATTTCTAGAAGATCAATTCAAATATTAAAAAAATTGGATTTCAACATATGCTCACTGAATGATTATATTACATTTGAAACTGCCTAGTGCATGTTGATTGATGATTATATTAGACTCATATCATGCATGAAGAGATAGTTTAATCTCTTTTCCTCACTACTGTTGAGGATATAAATTAGTAAACCAATAAGGGATTGACATGTGAAGAATTAAAAATGGTTGATGTGACATTACTATACTCGACTATTGAACACCTGGAAAATGTGATCATACACAAAAGGTACAGTCTATAGCCGGATTTTGACCAATATATATATATATATATATCATTTTTAAAATATTTTTTTTTAAATGTCTCAATAAAAAATTTGTTTTCAAATTGGAATTAAATAGGAATTGATTTTTGAAAATCAACTTCAATTTAAATACCAAATTTTGAACTTAGTTTTTCAAAAGGTAATGCTTCAATTAATATAATTTACAAATTGTCGTTGATTTGAAATATTTTTTCAATTATTATAAATCTCAAATTATTTTATAATTACTATTTTTATAAATTTTTATTTTTAAAAAAGTGGTATGAATATATTTAAGAAAATTCAGTCTAGAGCACTCGATCGTTTAAAGAAAACAACCCAAACTCCCACCTAATCAAGAAATTGCAACGTCTCCTCCAAACTCTTATTCATAAAATTTCCACCATATATCACTTTAAGAAATTGCTTCATGTAGGAAGACATACTCTCGTAAAAAAAGAAACTAGCATACAATTATCAAAGTCATAATGAGGACAAACCCGAATGATATCTTCATAAATTACTCCTAACATGCAAAGAACTTAATTTCTCTTTCTCAATAGCACTTAATTTTGAGATCTCCTACTTCAAAGCACTTATACATCTTGTGGGGTGGGGAAGAACCTTTAAAGGAAAAAAAAATGAAGTTTATTTTAGTTTCTTATACTGTGTTGTCTTTAGTTATTCAACCAAGTCTTAACTCGATCTTTGAGAGTAAATGAAAAAACTTTCATCGACAATACATTTAAAGGAACATTTGCCTTTGGGAAGGTGGAGCAAATTTCCTCAACATCTCGTGGTATATAAATTGCCATTTGCATTCCCCTTGAAGATTGACGGCAAAGGAATTAGGGCCAAATTGTGACATGGTTCTATGGTAGTGTCATGGACTACAAATGTGTACTAATCCTAAGAGGATTCAAATGCTCCCTCATAGTTAGGCAACCTCTAAAATGAAACTTGTAACCTATTGTTGTGACATACTTTTCTTATTGGTTGAGATTTTTTGTTTACTCTTTTAAGTTTACCTACAAAATCTCTGTCCTAACCAAGCATAAAAGAAAGAAATAGAGAACTAATATGTTTTTATTCTCATTCCCCTTAAAAATTGATATATAGCAATGGAATTGGGTTGAACCATGACATGATTTTATGGTGTCACACAACATGAAGGTATGTTGATCCTAGGAGGACGCAAATGGTCCCTCTCAAAGTAAAATAACCTTGAAATGGAACTTTTAGCATATTGTTGTTGTTGAGTACTATTCTAATTGGTTTAGGTTGTTGGTTTATTCTTTGAACTCTATTAGTAAATCTCTCTCCCAACCAAGTACTATAAAATCCTCGAAGGTACTTGTGAGCAGGCAATCAATTATCCCTAAGGGGTCATCAATTAATTAGTCTTTTTGCATATATTCCTAGGATTTGCAATTTGTCATTTTTAATGTGATCAATTTCTTAAAGGAGTTTGGATTATCTTTTACCTACTATCGTCATAAGGGATGACAATGGAATGAGTTTTCTCAAGTACTCATTCTATCCTACCCTTAATGAGATAAGTTTTAAATAAATATAAACAGGTACTCATTTAATTTCTTTCTTTTTTTAGGTGGGAATAAGAATAAATACAAATAAATAGGACAAAAACAAGATGGGATGACCTATCACAAATCTACCCCGTTATCATCCTTAATTGTCATCAATCATTTTGAGACCAAAAACCATTACATTAAATGTTGATGACATCAATATTACAAACATGTCCAAAATTATAATTTCACATTTAAATTCAAATGTCATGAGGCAATGTAGTGGGGATGAACCTAACTTTCTCATTTTGATTAAAATTATCAATCTAAATTAATCCACTAAAATGAAGAATAAGATAAGTCAAATTGTTTGCATTTAAGGTAGCTAAAATCTCACTTACTCGAAATTGTTTAAATTCCTGGCATAGAGCCAACACCTTGGGAGGAGTACTAAAAACTTGAAGAAAGGAGAAAGTTGGTAGTAGAATTAGACTATTGATTTCCTAACTCCTTCCTTAATGAAAAAAAAATTTATATCAACACTTTTCACAATAATACATTTATTTTTAATTTCCACTAAATTCACTTATGACAATCATGCAAACTTTAATTAAGTAATAAAAAAATAGTTTTATTAAGTTTAGTTATGTCATCCACCATAAATTAGGCATTGATGATGGTAAAGTCTTTTTTAATCAATATTCTTAAGACGTGTTTGGTACGCAAGAATAAGAAACGAGAACGAACATATTATTCATTTTTTTCTTTCTCCTTCATTTTCATATTTAAATAATTTAGGTTCAGAATTGAAATATCAAACATAAAAAACCAATAAAATAAAATAAAATAAGAGTTGATGTGACATTACTAAAATTAAAAATGGAACACATGAATGTAACAATAGAAAGATGTACAATGAAGTGGAAAAGTACCCAACATCTTAGGATGATTGAAAATATACGTATAAAAAATAGGTTACCAAGCTCAATGGACTACTCTATATATAATAGTGGATGATTGACCGGGTATGTATTAGTCACTCTCAACTTATCTAGCTTATTGGAAAGGGATATTATGTGATAAGAATTAGAAAGGTGAAAATTATCCATTTTATAATAATTAGCAGCCACTAATACCCCCACCACTTATGCCTATGCATGATGCCAATTTAAAGATGACAGTAATTATACTTTTAGTGATGATGCATGGTGGATGATTGGAAACAGGAAAAGATATGGAAAACAAAATTGATACTGAATATTGTACGAATTCAGTGAACAAAATGTTATCAATTTCTTGGGATTAATCAAAGAAAACCCTAAAATTTACTCAAAAATAAATAATATTTAAGGGGCTTCCATGCTACCATATAGTAGTGGAGGTACTTGCCTTAAATATTTGGATCATAGAAGGAAAATGAATAATATTAATTGATCGAATTCAACAATTAAAATTAAGAAATGCTTGAAAATATGATACTAATTAGAGGATTAATAGAAAAATGTTAGGGCATCGGTATCTATTTTACTTTGAATTTAGACCAAGGTATGGCATAATATGATTGCTAGATACCAATTATGTAAAGGGATATTAAAGTTATATTTGGTTCTCGGAAAGTACTAGAGAAAGAAAAAAAAATGTTAAAAAAATAATTTTTTTATATTTTTTTTTATCACATAAAATATAAAAGAAAATCAAATAAAATTGAAATTATTAGAAAATTTATATATTTTTAAATTATTTAATCTTGATATATAAGAGTTAACTTTATGAAAAAAGTTTAACTGATATATAAAAATAATTTATTAACTTTAAATTTATTTTTTATCTTCTTTTCATTTTTTTTTCTTTTCATTTTCTTTTTATGTTCTTCGAACTTTTAGGTTATGTTTGGTTTCCAAAAAATTTGAAGGCAAATGTGAGGGAAAAAAAAATAGAAAGGAAAAGTGAAAAAAAAATGGAGGAAAATAAAAAAATAGATTCCAAATTAATAAATTATTTTTACATGTTTCTTTAAACTCATTTCATTTAATTTTTTCTATTATATAAAGATTAAATAATTTTAAAATATACAAATTTCTAATTAATTTTAATGATATTTAATTTTCTTTAAAAAAATTTATAGTGAAATCAAACATGAGAAAATAATTTTTTTTTATATTTTTTTTCTTTCCTCGGTGCTCTCTAGAAACCAAATATAATTAGAAAAACAAACACAACCTAATATTCTTATATTAATTTAAGTTTTGTGCAGGGCAACCTTTTTTTCTTTGACCCTTAAATAAGCTAAAATCTGTCTAGATGTCTATAGAGTCGAACCCAGTTGGCTTAGAATAAGCTCCTGAGGGTTCTAGTAATCCTTTTGCAATGCCAATGAGCCCTTAAAGACATAGGAATAGAGAAAGTAGGTGGTGTGTACATGGAAATGAATGGAAGTGCTTGACAATATACTACATGGAGTTTTGCACTTAGTGGGGAGGTCTAAATTCCACAAAGACTTTCTAAAGATATAAAAGTAAGCTTTGATTTCTCATGTGAAACCAAGAAACAAGGCTTGTTTGGTTTCAAATATGATGCATGCATGGTTTGAAACTGTGATTGAAAACTAGTACCCCTCCGGAAAGAGTCCTTTTCTTTCTGGTACAACAAAGGGATAATAAGGTATTGGAGGCTGCAAAGAAGGAGGTTTTATACACACCATCTTTTATATACGAGTATAATTTTGTTTCAAGTATTCTAATCTTTCCAATGAAGACTTTTCAATTATGGATTTATGATTTGTAATATAGATGGTCATTTCCAAGATATGATGGTATTATTTCAAGAATTACTCCTATGTTTGGTTCCAAAAAATTTGAGGAAAAATTAGAGGTGGGAAAGAGAGAAAAAGTAAAAGAAAATTTTAAAAAATAGATTTAAAGTTAATAAATTATTTTTATTTATTTCTTTAAATTTATTTAACTTGTTTTCCTTTATTATATAAAGATTTAAAAATACATATATTTCTAATTTTAATTGTATTTGATTTTTTTACATATAATTTTTTTAATGAAACCAAACATGAATCATTTTCTTAGGCTACCTCTAATGTCCAAAAAGTATTATTAGAATATAAAAAATTAAATAATTTAAAATTACATAAATTTCTAATTAATTTTGATTAAATTTGATTTTTCATAGTAAAACCAAATAAGAGAAAATTATTTTCTTAAGCTACATTTGGTTCCCAAAAAGTATTAAGGAAAGAAAAAAGAAATGTTAACGAAATGATTTTATCAAATTTGATTTCATTATTATAGAAAATATAAAAGAAAATCAAATTAACTTAAATTTAGTTAGAAATTTATATATTTTAAAATTATTTAATCTTTATATAATTAAAGGAAATAAGTTAAATGAGTTTGAAGAAACATATAAAAATAATTTATTAACTCTAAATCTAATTTTTTATTTTCCTTCACTTTTTCTTTTATTTTTCATCTTTATTTCTTTATTTTTTATTTTCTATTTTCTCTCAAATTTTTCAAAGCCAAACATAACCTTAACATTTTTTTCCTTAGTACTTTCTCAAAACCAAACATAACACACAGGAAGAGAAGAAAAAAATATTTCTTATGATGATTTTACAACATCTTAATAATTTTTTTAATCATTTTATTACTTCATATATACTAAAAAAATGCCTATAAAATTTCTCCTAATGAAGAGCAAAAGTTCAGAAGGTCTAAAATTCTTCCCCATTGTTTATCACATTTTCACTTTGATCCAAACAAATTTTTTTCCCTATTTTTAACAAAATTTAATTTTCTTCCCATTTTTTCTTTTCTACATTGTTTAATTAATTTACCCTTTTTTTAATTAACAAATTTTGGATAAAATGAGAAATGAGTTTACAACAGCACTTAATTACTCTTAATTTATGAAATTATTGACTTAAAGAGTTCCTATTTTGATTATTTGACATGATAAGTGCTAGGGATGATAATTCGTGTTGGTGTCGTATCAAAGTCTAAGTATTTCACTACATAACTCAACCCAAATTCGATACGAATAATAATCGTGTAAAAAATATAAACTTAAATGCTATCTAATTATTGAACAAGTAATTCTCGTGTAAACCATTTAATAATCAAGTTTTTCTATTTAATAATCATATTAAGTTAAGTCTTATACATGTTTATATGATTAATGTCTCAATCAAACATATTTATGACTTAATTGACTTATTTATTTAAAAAAAAAATTAAAATGAGTCAATGTGGGTTAAATAGTTTAAAGATATAATGAAGATAATAATGAGATTATTAAATAAATCAATTCCCATTAAATTCATGTTATTCTGATTGACCCGAAAATTATTTATTTATTAAACAAATTATGCAAATAGATATGAATTTGACTCAAATTCGGTTATATTCAATCCAAACTCATGAAAGGCGTGTTGGGTTTATGTCGTATTCGCTAATCTTGTCAAACTTTACCACCCAAAAAGGTGTTTTATTATTATTTTTTTTCCAAACTAAGGTATATAAGGAAATTCCTAAAAAAAATTTAAAAATCAAATATTATTAATAGTTATTGTTCTTGATTTATGGAATTATCGAGATGTCATATCAGTTAACCTATAAAATAAAACTACCATATATACTTCAATTTTCATAAGAAGAAAATGAACCCATCATAATTATTGAGATTTAATTAACAACTAAAATTGTAGAATTAATATAATAAATTTTATATTTGAGTTTTCGGAAGAGAAGCCAACTTCTTAAAATCTCTAACTCTATTACATGGCTTAGAATAATGGCATGTGTGGTCCATACAACATCGACTTAGTGAAAGAAAATTAATATAAAGTTTTTGAGTCTTGTGTGAAAACAAGAAACAAGGCCTCAATTTGGTTTCAAATACGCATGGTTTCCAAGTGTGATTAAAAGAAAAAGTCTATCCCGTACAATAAAGGTAGAATAGGAATTGGTCAATAAAGTGTTCATCTTTTCTAGATTTGGACAATGTGGTCAAATTTGGCTATGTGCCCAACATTTTGGGCTTTTTCCATGTGTAGTATAAATTTTTAAAATTCATTTTATAAAAAATAATTATAAAATTATAGTGCTTTCACATGGAAATTTTTTATTTTTTTTAAAAAAAAAGGATTTAATGTAAAAAAATAAACTCATTTTTTGAAAAAAAAAATTCAATACAAAAAAAATTGATATAAAAATGAACTCTTTTTTAAAAAGACAGTTTAATATAACAATAAAATAAGTGTTTGAATGTATTATATTTAAAAAAATATCCCAACATATTTTTATTCTATGCTTGGTTTCAAAAAATCCAAAGTAGGAAAAAAATATTAAAGAAAATAAATTTTTTTCATATTTAATTTTATTATGTAAAATAAGAAATTATTTAAATATAATTAAAATTAGTTAAAAATCTTTTTAAATTATTTAATTTTTACAAAAACTCTAAACATGGCCTTGGACTCAAATGCAGAAGCGAATATACATATAAAGTCAAATGATTTTTTTCTCTCTCTCTTCACCATTATCAAATCAAAGAACCAATGAAATTGTACATTGGATAAACCAAAAGAAAAATAAATAAATAAATAATAAAATAAAAAGACTCTAGCCTAAGCATAGTTGCAAAGGCCAAAAACACAGAACCCCCCAGTGTTGCACCGATTGTTACATCCACCACAATGCCTCTTGCTCACAGACGGATTCACACACTTCCCTTTGCAGCAAATGTAGCCATACTTGCACTTCCTCCCACACTTGCCACAATTTTGTCTGTCACCTGACAAGTTAACACACTTCTTCTTGCAGCAATGGCTTCCTGGACTTCCCTTAAGGCGGCAAATCTTTGGAAACTTGTTGCAGGTTAACCCATGAGTACTGCTCTTCTTGCCAAGCAACAACCGCCCGCCGGCAGAGTCGGAAGATCTAACGACCAAATCATCATCATCATCATCATCATACTCTTGGGCATCGCCAGAAGCATCATGTTCATCATGATCTTCTTCTTCCTCTTTGTTCACAGTAGGTGAAGATGCAGTGTTGCTATGCACCAGTGCCATGAGAAGAACAAGCACTATAAACACCTGTAGGAGCTTCATTGAGAGAGAGAGAGAGAGAGAGAGAGAGAGAGAGAGAGAGAAGGAGGGAGGGAGGGAGGAGGTTGTTTGATATATTTTCTACGTGAAGGGGGTTTTATAGAGGAGGAGAGAGCAACAATTTGGTAGTTTTGATGTAGACTTTTGCCTTTTTGCCGCTTTTTGCTGTGAGTGGAGTGGTCTAAATTCAACAACTTACTCTATGCAAGTCGTCAACCGAGTTAGGCACTTCTCTAACCTAAATTTCTGACCATGCATTAAACAATTTGGATTAGGACTCCCATATATAGTGCATGGTGAGATGGTGTATTTATATTCTCTCTTTATTGCTATTGCTATTGCTATTGTAGGGGACAAAAGTTAGCCAATCAATAAGGGATTAACATGTGAACTGAAAATTATATGTGACATTACTTAAAACCCAATAAACAATGTATAGTTTTGTGGCCTGAGGAGAGGAGACAAGCACAAGTTTTAGGCCATGTTTGCTTCAACAGAAAATGGGTGGGAAAGAAAACAAGGACAAAAAGTAAGAAAAAAAAGTGAAAAAAAAAATTAAAATCAATAAATTATTTTATATGCTCTTTAAAACTCATTTTACTTATTATTCCTCTACCATATGAAGATTAAATAATTTAAGAATATATAAATTTCTAACTAATCTTAATTATATTTTATTTTTTGTTTTATTTTATATATTGAAACCAATAGGAAAAAATTATTTTTCTTAACATCTTTTTTCTTTTCTTAATACTTTTTGTGAACCAAACATCTTAGGGTTTCTTACAAGACATGTGAAAAATGTTAAACATGCATCACTCTAATTTTTAATTAATTAATTCTATAGTTAATTACTTGTAAATTGCAGTCAAAGAAGAGAAGTACAGAACCAGTAAGGATTGATCTTTTGACAACAAAATTAATATAAGGGAATTGAAAGAATTTGACTTCCAATTAATAAATGATCACCTGATTAATCAGAAGTTTAATTAATAGTGGCCCTCAATGTGATCTAGAAGTGGAAATCTGGGGGAGTTGGTGGGCTTATTTCTCTACTCACATGGGATTAGTGGGTCAACCAAATCCAACTTGGGTGGGCTCCATTGGAATGAGGAGTCAACCCAAGTTTGTTATTTCCAATTCTAGTTCAACCCTTGTGGGTTACTAAATTCTAGTTTGAATTAATTTTGGTCTAAAGGGAGCAAGACTTGGGAAGGGGGTCTCAAATTCTGATTACAATAACCAATGATATGGTAATAATAGTTTAAGATGACTTGGGAGTTAAGTTGTATAACCCAAGAATGGGTTGAATCTGGCCAAACTTCCTATACTACAAGTGAAATCAAGTTGGGACAAGGCACCTAAATTTCATTTATTTAATATAATGAAGCACATGCTATTGAAAATACAAACCAACATTTCTATGTTGGAATCTGCCCCAACATATATTATTGCACCCTTTAATGTATGATGCATGTCTTATGCCAAAGCTTTTGGTTATTTGGTTACAGAAAATATTAAGGAAATAAAAAAATTGTGAAGGAAAATGATTTTTTTATATTTGATTATCTGATGAAAAATATAAAAGAAAATCAAATATAATTAAAACTAATTAAAAACTTATATATTTTAAAATTATTTAATTTTTATATCGTTGAGTTAAAATAACTAAAATGAATTTGAAGTAACAAATAAAAATAATTTATCTATTTTTAATATTTTTTTCCTAATTCACTTTTTCTTTCATTCTATTTTTATTTTATTTTATTGTATTTTCTTTCTTTTACACTTTCCCTCAAATTTTATGGGAATCAAACATAGCTTTTATGTTTGATTCCTGGAAAAATTGTAGGAAAATGCGAAAGAAAAAAAGTAGAGAGAAAAAATAGAGGGAAAGAAAAAGTGAAGCAAAATAAAAAATATATTCAAAATCAATAAACTATTTTTAAATGCTTATTCAAATTCATTTAACCTATTTTTCTTTATTATATAAAAATTAAATAAATTTAAAATATATAAAATTTTAATTAATTTTATTATATTTGATTTTCTTTCATGTTTTTCATAATTAACCAAATATTAAAAAACTATTTTTCTTAGCATTTCTTTTTCTTGTTTTTAATACTTTTTAGGAATCAAATATAACCTTATTAATTGTATATTTGGATATACTTTTTATTTTTATTTTAAAAATAATAAATATTAGTAATTTTTATATAAGATACAATAAGAATTTTTAAAGACACAAGATACAAAATGTTCTATTTTTATAAAAAAAAATTTAAAAATAAGATTCAATCCGGCATTAAGCATTACAAATACATATAATGACTAATTAATACAAATTTTAGGGTGTGTTTGGTTCATTTTTTTTAATTTAAGATTAATGAAAATCACATTTTAAAATTTGAATATAATTGTAAGTAAAGAAATAAAAGTAAGTTGTCAATCTCCCTTTTATTTTCACTCTAATGATGGGAAATAGGGAGAAGAAAAAATCTCGAATTTGAGAAAATCTCGTATCAATGGAGATTCCACTTCATGTTTGCCTATGGAATGACAAAGCAAAAATAGACCAATCTTTTTTTTTTTTTTCTTTTCTCCTGTATTTTTAAAAAGGATCCACTTTTGTGAAGACCACTTTAACTACTCGTCTAAGTTAACATTAATTCCCAAGATTAGCAAAGGCTATACAAAAATAAAATTTGATGTGAATTTCAAATTTTCAATTTTATTAAGACTTGTTTGGATCTGGTTTTAAGAATAGTGTTCTATGCGTCAGAACAAAAAATACAAAAATATGTTCCATAATAAAAAAATTATTTTCTACTTTCTGTTCTTAAGAATAAAAAATAGGGTATTTTCAAAAAATATCTTTTAGTTGTTTTCTGTTATTTTTACTTGTTTTTTAAGAGTTGTTTTAAAAAATAATTATATAAACATATAAAATGATTAAAAATAAAACATTAAATATAAAAATCATTTTTAAAATATTAAAACATGTTAAAAATATTTTAGGTTTCCAAATACACTTTTATTCTACAAATATTAGAGAACAATTTTCAAAAATTACTCCCAAAAACTATTTTTCATTATTTTATTTTCGAAAATGGTTATCAAACATTTAATTATCCATGAAACAATTGAAATATAAAAATTAAGGTTATGTTTGAAACTATACTTTTCAATAATAGTTTTTTGTTTTTTGGGATAAAAAAATACTTTTGGTTTTTAATTGTTTCTACAACAAGGTTTTAAGGCATTTTTTGAAAGCATATTTTAATTGTTCTAAAAAATAATTGTATGAATATAGAATTGTGGACCCCGCATTTCGGTTCATGCGTTTCCCACTCGATGGCGAGCTCGATTTTTATCTTGAAAAATGATTTTATTGATTAGGAAAAATGACTCGGAACCGCCACTTATTTTTGTTTTATTTTTAAAAGGGTAAACAAAATAAGAAAGAAAAACCCTAAGTGTGACTCCTTATTTTGGAAAAGGCGGTCTGCGAAAAACCGGATCGGGTTCGGGGGTCAGGTTACTTATCGGGAAGGTACGGTAAAGACCGTAGCACCCTTTTAAGTCCCTAAAGTCGGGGTCTCTACTAATAAAATAAAGCTGATGTGGCAATTGACGAGTAAATCAATGAATATCCTGAATGATCATGCACACATAAAAGTCGAGACATGCATAGACAACGATTAGAGGAAAATGGGTACATACCTAGGCAACGAGCCACCATGCGCTATCAATAGAGAGGGTTAGAGAGGGTTAGTGCACAATTTAGGAATAATCGCATGTATGTTAGAGAGTAGGGTAAATCAAACATGTATGATAATCAAAGCAAACAATCAATCAATCAATCATAAAGTTACATATATCGGGCTCCCACCAAAACCCATTTATTTTGCATGAATTAATATCACAAATTCCATTATTCCGGAATTATGAAAAAAAAAACATTCATGCCTATTAAAATCAAGAGGAGCAGAAGATTACGGGCGGAAATGGATCCGGCGAATCGCGAGTGTCTGACGAGCCAAGCTGTCCGGGGAATCTGAATTGTCGGCTGCAGATGCTCTCCGGGTAAGCGCTATCAGAAGATCCGGATATGTCTGACCGGGGAAATTGAATCGTCATCCTCTCTCATCCGGTGTCAGGCGCCGGATGTGAAATATCCGGAGAAAGTAGAAAGTCGGTCGGACAACATTCCGGATGTGAGATATCCGGAGAAGGTTGAACGTCGACCGGACAGAATTCCGGATGTGAGATATCCGGAGAAAGTGGAACGTCGGCCAGACAGAATTCCGGATGTGAGATATCCAGAGAAGGTTGAACGTCGGCCGGACAGAATTCTTCCCCGGGTGGAATGAGCTATGCCGCGTCGCAAGGGGGGTCGTCTGCGTGTGCAAGGGAGAGAGAGACACGTGACATTTTTTAGGGAGGATCCCACAGGCAGGTGAAAGTTTAGAGAGAGAAACGAGTTTGGTGGTATGGTTAAATGGGTGTACACATGGGTATGGTAGAACATGGTTATGAGTAGCATGAAGGATGAGTATGAGTTGTATGGATATGGAGGCTTGGGTGAGTGGTTTTAATGGGTATGTGAAGGAGTGAAGGATAGCATGCACCCGTGAGACTCCATGTAAGTGAGGGAGTGGGATGGAGAATGAATGAAAGGAAAATGGGTGTGGTGGAGGATGCTTGATTCCTGCAAGCTTGAGTGAGGAAATGGGTATGGCTGACACGAACAGTGAAGAAGGCGTAGGCATGTGGTAACCGTGTTATTCAACATGAGAACATGAAGCCTTTGCTTGGACAAGCTAAACTGGATCGAACTAACAAGCTCTTTCCCTGCTCTCCGCAACTCCGCCTGGGCCTCTCCTCACAGCTTCAGCTTGCTTCTTCAAACCTCTAATGTCTCCACCATTTTCTCTGTAGCATTGCCGTCCAAGAAAGGATCTCCTCTTTTCAAATATCTCCAGCCAAACACCAGGAAAACTGGAATGCTCTCCTCCTCTTACTCTGCAAAATATACCCAGGCAGTTTGCTACTTTGCTTCACCCTCAAGCTAACGAATCTCCTCTCCAGAAAATGCCAAGAATAGAGGGAAAAAGCGAAGAAAAAGAAAAAGAAAAAAAAAAAAAAAAAGAACAGAGCAATGTATAAGGGGAGATAATACCACGAAAACCATGCTCTGCGTCACGAAGACCAAAAGAGCTTTCAAAAGAGCCTGGTGGGAGGATCTCAATGAACTTAACACACAAACACAAAATATATCCAACATGCAGCTCATACGGGAGAAAACAAAGATCAAATAAACAAAAGTCAGAAACAGGTTTGCCTCCTTAGGTAATCAAAGCAATCATCTGAATATCAGTAAGAAACGTAAGGTGATCCTCAAAAATAAGATAAGATAAAGTAAGAGATAATCAAACCTGACTGATTCTTCTCCTACCTCTCTAAAAAAATGCTTTCCCCCTTACTCCCCTTTGTTTTCCCTCCAGTCGTTCCCCCCTTCCTTTCTTTTTTCGTGTCTTCCTTTGCAAGCCACTCTTCTGCCCTTCTATTCACCGGTCAGCAAGCATGGCTTGCCCAACCACTCTCCCTGCTGCTACACGCCTACTGCAGCCGGCATCAAGCCCTCAGCTTCATGGCTGCCCGTCCTATCTGGCCGGGATTCATGGTAAAAGAAGGGGGGGGGGGTCCCCCCTCACACTTCAAAAGAATAACCAAACTCCACTCTAACAGCCCAAAAGCTCTTCTGAATATCCTCCAACAGGTGTCTCCACCCCACTGCATTTCCAACCCACTACCTGATTCACTGACCATCCAACCAGGAAGCAGCATCTGGCTCTTTAAAAGCCCTCCACTTGGCAAGAAGTGTGACCTGCAGTAAATGAAAAAAAAACAAGCCCCATATGGGGGTCTACAAGAATATAATAAAAATAAATAAAACACTTTAGAAAAAAGTTATTTTTAAAAGATATTTAGAAATATATAAAAAAAAAAAACAAGTTGAAAACATTTCAAATTACCAAAAAGATTTTTATTCCAAAAAATATAAGAGAATTGTATTTGAAAATTATTCTTAAAACTATTTTTGAAAATTTTGTCAAATAACCCTAAGTTTTTCAAAAATATAAATCTCCATTTAATCATATTTTTTTAAACTTGTTTTTCAAAACTATTCTTTACTATTTTAACTTAAAAACGGTTTTTAAAAACAAATTTAAAAAAATATGGTCAAATGAGCCCATATTTTCTTTTTGTTTTTAAAAATTGCTTTAAACAACTTTTACTTATTTTTTTTTAAAATTATTTTTTATTTCACTTTATTTTTAAAAATTATTTCTAGAGAATAATAGTCAAATAATGTTAGAAAATTTAAAAAATAATTTTCTATTTTTAAAAATAATTTTTCTTTTATTTTTAAAAGCCTGTGAAAATAACTTCTACTTGTTCTTTAAAAATTATTATTTATTTCACTTTATTTTAAAAAATTATTTCGATATAACAACAGGCAAACAATGTTAGAAAATTTTAAAAACGGTTTTCTATTTTTAAATCACATGGCCATACATGCTCATAATTTTCCCAAACTTTCTATACCCCTTCCAAATAAATGAGAAAAAAAAATTCTTTTTATGATATTTTCCCCTCTTTTCTTTTTTATTTTCATATTCTCTCGTATTATTCAAATTTATATATATTCTTGGGCTTTGTTTTAAATCGTTTTCTTTGCTCACCATTTTCTGAACTCAAATATAACCTAAAAGCTTGCACCCTCTTCCATGCATTTGGGATTCGGTCAAATTTTGAGGGAAGTACATGGGAGCATATGCATGATACAAACAAACCCAAAAATAATAATAATAATAAACAAATAAATAAAAATCTGACAATTTAGGCTGGTGGGGGGTCTGCAACGTTCATTTTGTGCTCCAAAAGATGTGAAGCACTTTCAAAAGATGATGCCTCTCAAATATGCCTGGAGCCTGGTGCCGTGCGTTCGGACACCCATCCAAGCTTAATGGGAATACTATAAAGAGAAAAAAAGGAGAAAGTTAAAGTAGTGTCAAGAATATAGCATGTTATAGCAAAGCAAAGCAAATGTATAGAGGATTTCTTCCTTTGCTGGGTAAACTGGTAAAGCACAAAACGTGAGACACGACTCCTTCAAACTTATCAATCACCCCTTTATTGCTGTTTGCTTACCATCTTTGGCAAGCCAAGCAGGGGTGCTGGCAGCCGACATCGCATGTCCATATGTTGTACATCACGGATTCAACGACTAACCAAAAATAGATACTTCTATGTAAGAATATGAACTCATCTTCTATCCCGTTGACATCATGGTGTAATAATGTTGCTCTTAAGTTCAGAAATGAATTACTCAAATATTGAAATATTTAATCTATCCTTGGTTTTCAAAGATAAGGGTTAAAACCCAATTAAAAAAATGGTATCAGTGTTAAATGTCATGGGTTAATTTCACGAGAATGTCATATTGAAGGAGGAATTGTTAGTGTAATAATGACACTCTTAAATCTTAAAATGAGTCATCCGAATGATAGTGATCGAATGTTAGAAAATGATTAATTTATCATCAATGGATATCAATTGATTTTTAGATGAGATCGTCAAAGTCTAATAAAAAATTTTGTTCGTGGACATTGCCATAAATTTTTTTACGGCATATTTTAACATATCCCATACATTTTGATGACCATTTTTTTTCCTACAATATAAGGTACAAGAATGATTCACTAATGTTGGGCACAATCAAAATTAAAGCAATTGCATCAAGGCATTTTCTTTTGAGGCAATTCATGACTTTTGTGGCCCCTCCTTCCCTGCTTTCTTCATCAAGCCTGGACCAACCCTGCGGCTTTAACTCGATCGTCTTATAGCCTCGGGTTTGTTCCTAGGTTTCTTCTCTAATAAAACAATATATTAATTCACGAAGGCTCTGTCCTCATTTTGAAGGCTGCGTTTGGATTTTAAAAAAATATGAAAAATAAAAAATGATTAAAATTAGTTTAAAATTTATATATATTTTAAATTATTTAATTTTTATATAGGTGGGAAGAAATATGTTAAATGAATTTGAAAAAATTTATATATAAATAATTTTATTTATTTATATTACCACACATTTTCCCTCAAATTTTTAACAACCAAACAAATGGATTAGGATGTATAAGGGATGAGTGTGGAGCCAAAAGGGCAATGGGTTTCTTTCCGAAAGCGCTGTGCAAGTAGGGACCGGGGAGAAGTAGAGGTGGGTGAGGTGATCGACCAAATAAAGAAAAGAATCCAAGTATGGAACAGACAATATGGATAACTTGCACTAAACTCCAGTGAATATGCATGGCATAAAATAAAGTTCCACTTGTAATAAAACCAACTATTCTTCTAACTGTCCTGAGCCTTGGAAGAGATCAGACACACGGAGAGCTGTCGAACATGTACTCTTCTAATTGTCTTAAGCCTCTACTCATCTTCCCAATATTGGCTACTCTCTGCCTCCTCTCCACCACCACCTCCACTGCCCAACCCAGCACCCAATGCAGTGAGCGATTCGAATTGATGATCACCAATGGAAATGGAAGAAACAAGCCAAAATGCCAGAAGTTGACAACTCTAAAGGCTGAATTCGGTTGGACTATTCTTAAGAATAAGTCCATCGATATCTTCTTCGGCGCAAGGCTGGATAACGACGAGGGGTGGCTGGCCTGGGGTGTGAACCCTGAGAAGAGGCCACAGATGGTCGGGACAAGAGCCATCATAGGCATTAAGAGCCAAAATGGGAGCCTAATGGTGAACACTTACAACATCACTAGTGGCACTAAGCTCGGCTGCCAGTTGCTTCCGTCCGAGCTTCATGATGATAATGATGTGTTGTTTAGTAACAGGAAAATCTTCATCAACCAAACAGACTTCGTGGTAATATCTGCAACAGTAACTCTCCCTTCTGAATACAACATTACGGACCTCCATCATGTGTGGCAAGTTGGGGATAAGGTCGATGGGAACGAGCCCAAGATGCACCCGACCACCCTCCAGAACGTTGATAGTACCGAGACCATAAACTTGAACACCGGGGAAGGCCACAGCGTCGGACAGCACCGGCGTCACCTAAGAACGGTAAGATTTTTTGAAGTAATTGGGTAGTTTGATCAGATGAGCTTTTACATTTTTGAGCACTCTACAGGTTCATGGGATTCTGAACATTGTGGGGTGGGGGACTCTGCTACCCATGGGCGTGATCGTGGCGAGGTACTTCAGGAAATTTCCATTTAAAAACACATACTGGTTCTTAGCTCATATCTACATACAAATTATTGGGTACACTCTGGGCACAATCGGGTGGGCCATTGGCCTGGTGCTGGGACACTCCTCCAGATACTACACCTTCCGCATTCATCGAATCCTCGCAATATTCATATTCACCTTCACAAGCTTACAAGTAAGTATCAGTTTGTAGTCATTTTTTGGGGGTTTGATTATGAAATGATGACAGAATGTGGATACTGTTGTTTTTAGATGTTGGCGTTGAGATTGAAGCCGGAGACAAAGGATGAATATAGGAAGTACTGGGACATGTACCACCACTTCCTGGGGTACTCGCTTCTGGCCTTGATATCTGTAAATATATTTCAGGGGATTGCCATCTTGAAGCCTGACAAAACCTGGAAATGGGTGTACATTGGAGTGCTTGGGGCTTTGGCTTCCATCACTTTAGTCTTTGAGATCTGTACTTGGGTAAAATTCCTAAAGCAGAAGAAAAAGGACAAGGATACCGCCAAACAACAAGCTGGTGCGCCAGGTGGCGGAGGAGCCCTTACTGGCGGAGGAGGCCCTCCTGGCGGAGGAGCCCCTACTGGCGGAGGAGCTCCTACTGGCGGAGGAGCTCCCCATGGTGACCTACTATCCCCTGATGGAGGACCGGCTCTATAAAGAGAAGTATGTAATTGAAGGACTAGGATGGAGAGGGTAGAGCGAAGTGGGTTTTGCAATTGAATTGAAACAGGCAGGAAGTGTAGGGATAATAACTCCAAAGGAAGATTCTGTGCCATTCAGGAGTGCCCTACCCTACCTTTCAAATTTTCAATTGTTGAATTTAAAAATAATTTTTGGTTATTAATTTATTTAATTATGATTGGTTTTTGAATATCTTATGAGTCAAATCTCAAGGAATTCTTAGGGTGTGTTTGTTTCCTTTTTATTTTTCCCCCTGTTTTTTTGGTCCTTATCCAATGAAATTGTAGTGTTGGTATTGCAGCAAGACATCCAAATAAAAGGGCTCTGTGATTTAATATTATTTTTAAAGGGAAAAAAATGTTGATGAAAGGAGAAGGGAGGAAATAATTACAAAAATTATGTTAAAGTTTCATGCATGAAATTCAAATTGACCTGAATTTTAAAATTTAAATTTCAAAATTGTTCAAGAAGAAAGCAAGTGACAGAGGAGCAACCCACACCGCTGACCAGTGACCACACATTGTCAAGTTGTATGATATTTGACAATCTACCCCCAAAGTCCATGAAATTGCTAAACCACTACATGTTTTGCTGTGAATTCCCCGATTTACTGCTAAAAAGGGAAATTTCCATTTGAACTCAGTTAACATGGATTTAAACTCAATCTAGTTTTTAAAAGTAATTTTTTTTTTAAAAAAAATTTATAATATTTTCAAATAAAAGCTTATTTAAAATTTTGAAATATTTTTAATTTATTATTTTAAAATTTTAAAAAATAATTTATATATATATATATATATATATTATTTTATTTCAATGATTATCTATATTTATATAATTAATTTTTAGAACAGTCTAAAAAACAAATCATAAATGAGTTATGATATCTCATATCGGATAAGAAAAAAAGTTTTTAATATTATATATAAATATGATTTTTCTTAATTATATAAAGGTGTTTTAAAATCGTAAGCAGATAATATTTATATTATCATATGCAAGTGATTCAACTAGGTGTTTTAAAACCGTAAGATCGATACAAAGTAGATAATATCTATATTACCTTATACAAGTGGTCGGACCCTCTTGTGGGTTTTTATTTGAACTCCACAATTTGTGGGACACAATGATAACAAATACAGGAAAATTCTTGTTTAACCTTTCAAAATCTATGAAAATTAACAAAATCCCCGTATATTCTTCTATATTTGCCCTTTCATCCCTGAAATACCATTAAAATTCCCAAAACCAGAGGAAATTAAAAAATAAAAAAGAAACAGTTATTTGAGGACTCTGGCATGGCTGCTCCGGCTATGGAAGGCCTCGCCGTCACAGCTCTCCGGTCCGCTATGCTCCGTGTCCGTCAAGCGGCAGAGAGGTCCGGTCGCCGGTCCGATCAGGTCCGCGTTGTGGCTGTCTCAAAAACCAAACCAGTCTCTCTCATCCGGCAAGTCTACGACGCCGGTCACCGTTGTTTTGGCGAAAACTACGTTCAAGAGATAAACGAAAAAGCACCACAGGTCTCTCTATAGGTTTGCACTTGCGTATGTATGTATATGTATTTGTACGTATACGTGTGTATTCATGTGGGTTGCTGTGGTGTGTACAGCTTCCAGAGGACATTGAATGGCATTTTATTGGGCATTTGCAGAGCAATAAAGTGAAACCGCTTCTGGGTATGTTCCAAAATTGGTTGTTTTCGTCTGATTTATCTGGTTAAGAATGTTTTAGAGTTGTGGGGTTCAAGTTCCTGAATTTATCTTGATTTTTTTATCAAAGAAATGGACCATGAATTTATTGGGTACTTGTTCGTATTATTATAAAATACCCTGAATGTTGTGAAATATGTTGATTCCAGTGTGAATTGCTATGAATCTATGCCCAGCGAATAACTGCGATTCCCCAATATTGGATGGAACTCCGGTTGTGTAATGTTTAGTGTGTTATTTTTCGCAATGCTGGATCCAAGTCCGGAGAAAGGAGGAAGGTTATGGCATAATGATTGGTGGAAGCTAGTGTAAAACCTTTGGTAGGCATCTCATGAATATGATATCAGGAAAAAAAAAAAAAAAAAGGGCTGCAAGAATAACTTTCTCAATTTCTAATCAATCTTGGAAGAAATACAAGAAGGCTTTATATCAGGAGCATGGTGATGGTTTGTAACCTGTAACCAACTTTAACAAACTCCCAACTCGAATATTAGCTTATTACAACAAGAAAACCCAATCAGTTTAATATATGAATTTCTGAGAACTTGTAGAATGTTAGAGTGGTGAAAAAGGAATTTTTATAGTACCCCCAAGAAGGCAAGGTTAAAGGCTTTGCCAAGTTAAGCTTTTATTGTGCAATGGCAAAGCATCCGCTGATCTTCTTACATAAGTTTCTTTTTTTGCTTTTAGAATCCTTCCTGAGTTTACTTTTTGATTCAGGATTAAATCCTAAGGATGGAATTGTTTGTGATATAAGATTAGGGGAAGAAGTTCCTAGTACTGTATATGTTGTGGACTTTTGCTAACCGGGTAAATGCATTTTAAAGGTATGAGGGTTCATTAGGCTCAGACCGGCCAATATCTATACGGGAGAAGTGGGTGTTATAAAATAATTCTTGAAAATCGGAACTTGTTACTATGCTTGGAGTGGCAATGTCCTTCGCATTTCTCAATTTTTCGTGTTTCAACTACAATTTAAAATTTTATTGGTGTAAAACCAATATTATTGAAAATATTGACTCCCTACTTGTTGGTTCACTTTGGTGGATTTGATATTTCCAATGACACTTTAGAATGTTTCTAGCAAATGATTTAGATGTCTGTGCATGTGCATATTTTGGATATGTCATGAGACAATTTTTCTGGCTTGTTCCAAGTCTTTTCATTGTTTTTGCTCATGGGGGAGGATTATGCTGGATGTTAAATCTTTAGTTCATACTTGCAGCTGCAGTCCCCAATCTTGCCATGGTTGAAGGTGTAGATAATGAGAAGGTAATCACTTATATCATTACCTACAATGATTTTAGAAAGTTCTTTACTTCCATTTTATTCTGGAAAGGGAATATATCACCACAGGACGTCATGTACGACCTGACCTGTGGTAGGTAAAATTTGCTGGCTTGTCTCTGGGCCATGGATGCTTAACTAATATAAGCATAATATCCATGCAGTGGATTCATTCATATACCTGCAGAAGGTCCAGATAACAAGTTTAGTGGCCTTAGTGAAAACCGATTGATCTTGTAACAGTTCTTTAGGCTGGTTGCTTATGATGGTAATGCTTTAAATTGTTCCACGTGATTAACAGATTGCAAATCAACTTGATCGTGTGGTTTCAGGCATCAGAAGGAAGCCTTTGAAGGTTTTGGTTCAAGTGAATACTAGTGGAGAAGTATGTGAGTAAAATCAAAACCAATACTCCATTGGCTATGTTTGGTTCCTGGAAAGTATCAAGAAAATAAAAATTTGTTAATGAAAAATGATTTTCTCATGCTTAATTTATCATGAAAAATATGAAAAGAAAATCAAATATAATTAAAATTAGTTAAAAACTTATACGCTTTTAATTATTTATTCTTTATATAGAACAGGAAAAATAAGTGAAATGAGCTTGAAGAAGTATATAAAAATAATTTATTTTTCATTTTCTTTCATTTTTTCTTTCCCTCTACTTCATCTTTATTTTCTTTCCTTAGCATTTTCCCTCAAATTTTCCAAGAACCAAACAAAATGATAATAACACCGGATGATGGGCTTTGCCTGAAACATCAGATATTATGTTTCTTTAACTTTCTGTCTCTCTCCCACCTACATCATAAAATTATTATTTTCATCATCCTTAACTTGTAAGTGGGTTTGGTTTATTCTCGAGAATCACAGGTCAACTAATTGTAACATATTGCTCTTCCATTACTGAGTTTCCTTGCTTCCAGAAAGTAAATGATGTATTTTTGAGATGTTGTGATGTACATGCTCATTTACAGATTTATAACTTTCAGTAAGTTACCACCTTGGGCAGCATGGCTAACATGATCGCATTAGACAACCTGTTCTATTTGGCTAGCAATATATATATATATATATATATATTTCATACTGTGAATTGGATCAGTGTTACGCTCAAATATTTTGTTTTTCTCTGTATTTGATGGTTCCAAGTATTCTACAATTCTACAAAAGTTATTTAGGTTTTTTGTAATTCTTCATGCCTATATCACCATTTCCTGATCATTCTCACCACAGAACTAATTTTTCCTTGGTAGTTGTCAGGCAGCCAAAATATCCAGGCTAATGTACTTGTGGTCAGCTGCAAAGTAGCATTGTTGTCCTAATGCTGATTAGCTCCTTTCTCTGCAGATTTGATTTTAATCAGTTCATTGATTAATGTGATGTTTATGGCAGCAAAATCTGGAGTTGAGCCATCAGGTTGTGTGGAGCTAGCTAAACATGTTAAGCTAGGCTGCCCCAATCTCGAGTTTTCTGGTTTAATGACAATAGGGATGCCAGACTATTCATCAACTCCAGAGAACTTCAGGGTGATAATCTTGCACTTATTTGGGCACCATGGGAAAATGAACTCATGTTATCTTGTTACTCAGCATTTGAAATGAGATGAATTTTGTTTCTCATATGATGGACATAAATCCATTTGCTTTTCTTGACACTGACATATGGGATTTCAATAACTAATATGATTTCCTTTTTCTTTAATTGTGAGTCTGTTGATGTTGGTGCTGCCTCCATCTAATATGACAAATTCCATTTTGTGGAAATCAAAATCAAATCATTTCATTTCCGTGATCTGTGTTTATTTGTTATTTATTTTTCTGAGGTATTATTTCATGTACTGTGATGCAACAGAGACTATTGAACTGTAGAATTGAGGTTTGTAAAGCTCTTGGAATGGCAGAGGAGCAGTGCGAGCTGTCAATGGGCATGTCTGGTGACTTTGAGCAAGCGGTAAGCAAGACCCTATTCTGGGTTCAAGCTTAATAGCTACATACTATAGCAATAAACTTCTTTGCTATGATCTAGTAGTTAAGACTCAAATAAAAACTCTATCGCACCTTGAACTATCATATTTCCTGGAATTTGGACTCCTTAAGAAATATACCCTGATTGAATTACATCATAGCTATTTGCCAACTGTCTTTGGTAGGGATGAAACCTTTGAACTTTTCATGAAACCATTTTGTAAACGCCTCTGTTTTGTTCAGAAATGCTTGGGAGTTGTTTCAGAAACGCCTGTGAAGTGCATTGGACATTTTTGTGGGCTTCGGAATTTTTTACTGCAATAATCTCTTGAATTCAAATCAGAAATGTTTTCCCATACCTTCCTTCTAATGATCTGTAAACAACACCTCTTGCTTTTCTCCATAGTATCATCTTAAGACTTCCCAGCTGTTTTACCAAAGTTCCTTATTAGGTTTTCATTGAATTCCATTTCCCTGCTGCATGTTTCCCATATGTTTTCTGTCACATACATCTGTTTCTTCTATTGTTTCCCAACTACACTAACAACAAAAACACATTCTTTTTGGAGTTGTCTTGAATCATTTTTTAGATCTTCTTGAAGTTCCAGAGCATTAATGAATGTAAGTTTCTGATTTCTGTAGATTGAAATGGGCAGCACCAATGTGAGAATTGGATCAACCATATTTGGACCAAGGGAGTATCCTAAGAAAGAACAGAATTAGCAGCCTCCCAGTTTCACACTTATGTTCATGTAATCTTTAAACTCCAATGCTCCAGGCAAGAGTCCATTCTCTTGTGCAATAATATTTGATGTTGATATCATTCATTCATCTCATATTATTTCATCTGCACTCAAATATGTTTGGTTTTCGGGAAAATTTAAGAAAAAGAAAATAAAGAGGAAATGAATAAGAAAAGAAAAGGTGAAAGAAAATAAAACAAAAAATAAATTTATAATATGTAAAAGCCCTCTTTCTTCTGTGATATTATTTGATGTCAATATCATTCATTCATCTTATATTATTTCATCTGCACTCCAAGGCTATGATTGGTTTCGGAAAATATGAGAAAAAGGAAATAAAGAGGAAAAAGTATATAAAAAAAAAAAAAATAGAGAGAAAGTGAAGAAAGATAAAGCAAAAAATAGATTTATAATACTTCAAAAAAGTTGAGAAAATTTATTTTTATTTTTTTAGATTTTGTATTATCATGAAAAACATGAGAGAAAATTAAATACAATTAAAATTATTTATAAAATTGTACGTTTTTAAATTAAATTTCATATGAAAATTTTAAAATAAGTAAAACAAGTTTAAAGTAATATATAAAAATAATTTATTAATTTTAAATTTATTTTTTATTTTGTTCCGGTTTTTCTTTCTTTCTTCTACTTTCGAATTATGTGTGGTGCAAGAGTATTAAGAAAAGAAAAAAATATTAACAAATATAAGTTCAGGTTTTATTATGAAAAATATGAAAGAAAATTAAAATTTTATATATTTTAAAATTATTTAATTTTTATATAAAAAGTTAAAATAAATAAAATAAATTTGAAATATCATATAAAATAAATTGAATCTAAATAAATTTGTGTTGAATTTAAATTTTGGATAAATTTAGACTTATAGCCCTGACACATAAAATATATGCAACCTTTTTTACTTACCTTTGAATAAGCATAAATATTTTAAAATTTCCTGAAAGATCACACCATATGATTCTCCTTGAGAAATAAATTGATTAATTTGCAAATACTCTTTTAATGCCCTGATGAAATTAATGTATTTTAAAACTCAATAGTATTATTGTATTTTTTTTAATTATATAATTTTCTAATTATTTTATTGGCAATGGAAATTAAAGTTCATTAATCTCAAATAAATATATTAAAACTTTTAATTATACTTGATATTAAAGAGCATGTACTAAAAGATTACACCATTCTATTTCAATGAAAATATAGGGTGTTTTTAGATAATATTTTTTAGTTGTTTTTTTTATTATTTTTGTTTGTTTTCTCATAATTATTTTATAAAATAATTATACAAGTATGTAAGATAACTACAAATAAAATATTGGATATAGAAGTTATTTTTAAAATATATTTAAAAATATTAAAAATAGGTTAAAAATATTTCAAGTTTTTAAATAGAATTTTGCTTTATAAAATATTAAAGAATTTTAAAAACTATTTTTTAGAACTGTTTTTTAAAATGGTTACTAAAAAGAACGGAATATTTTTTTTAAAAAAAAAATCTATATGTAAATATTTGAAATAACAAAAGGCCATTTATGTTTAAAATGAATTATTTTTCGGTTATGTTCACCCTTAATTCTTTCCATTTTCGTAAGACAGAAGAAGAAAGTCAGAAACATGAAAAGAGAAACATACCGTTTTGACTCGGAATCGGATTAGAACACGGTGACAGCGAGTTGTGCGAGTTAACTCATAAACCTTGGCTTTAAAGTTCCAGAACCCGCCTCTTATCTTGGGGAGTAGTTCTCATTCTCTCTTCACGATGACTTCACTTTCTCTTCCAACTCAATTTTCTTGCCATCCAAACGCCTCTTCTCTTCCTTTTTCATCCCAAAACAGAGCTCGTAATAGGGTCCCCTTTCCGAAGAAAAAATGGAGAAATCGGTGGAGATGCTCAGCCGCTGAGCAACCACAGCAACACCGGACCAAGAAGAAGAAACCCCAAGCCGAGGCAGACAAAGGAATCGACCCTGTTGGATTTCTCACCAAACTCGGCATTTCGCATAAGCAACTTTCTCAGTTCCTAAGAGAAAGGTAATTCACTCGAATAAATAAAAAGGAAAATGCTCCGTTTGGTTGCTGAGGAGGTGTAGAGAAAGAAGGAAAATTGAAAATTTTTGTTCTTAAATAAAAAATATGGAGTTCAAATTTTGCTTTGGTTTATAAAAGGTTATTAAGAAAAATGCGGTGCATTCATTTGGATGACAAGAAAGTGCAAAGAAAAGAAAAGAAATGGAAATTTTGGATTAATGTATTTTTTTCATTATACGGGACCGGAGGTATTTAATCGAGGATAGAACTTCACCCCGTTTTAATAGAAGAAGCAGAAAAATGGAAAACTTGTCTGGTTGCTATAGTGCTGACTCAAGTAAAGGAATTGAATGCTGGTGTGCTTAAATTGAAAACATAGGGTTCGGAATTTTCATTTGCTTTCTAAAAGGTAGATAGAAAAAATATGGTGCGTTTGGTTGATGAGAAATTGAAGTAAAAGCAAAGGAAATGAAATTTAGAGTTGATTGATTTTTCTATTATATGGGATCTGTGGGAATTAACGGGTTAGTTCTATTGACATCATATTTGTGATAAATCCTTTTGCTCGGTTCCTTTAGCAGAGATAATTTCATCAACTTTCTGCCTGGTTGCTGTGAAAAATGAAGAAAGGAAATAGAGTTTTGAATCTTATATGTTGCGTTGTTTTAGTTTTTAAATGAGTGGAGGCTTCTATTTTCCCGTCCAAAACATAGAAGATTGAAAATTTTAACTTCTTTGTTTTTCCTTCCTTTTCTCAGCAGCCAGACACTGCAAATTGGAAAAAAAAAATAAAAATGAAAAGAATAGTTCTTGTTTGTTTACTTTGGAGTGTTTTTCTGACGCTTTTCTTTTTAATATACACTCTCTTTACCTATCAAAAAAGAAAGAAAAAAAAGTTCTTGTTCGTTGTCCATGGAAATTTATCATGCATTGATACTGTTTCCATGTGTTGTTTTCAAATGTAGACACAAAGCTCTGAAGGACCTCAAAGACGAAATTTTCAATCGCCATTTGAATCTCCAGGAGATGGCTTCTGGGTTAGTTCTATAGAACTTATTCTTTACTTATTATTATTATTTTTCAATTCTATTTTGTTTCTATCAATTTTCAGCTTCATAGTCAAGTTAAGTTTTGGCTTTACTATCAAATTCGAAATCCTCTGTTTTTTGGTTGAGTAGTTGGAATGGTGGGAGAATTGTCTTTAATAGGTTCATAAAATTGTTAATTTTGATTTATTTTTATTTTTATTTTGTGTTTTGATATATTTTTTTTTTATGTATCTTTGTCTAGATATGAGATATTGGGTATGCATCGCAATGTTCAACATAGGGTGGATTTTATGGAGTGGGCTCCAGGTTTGACTTAACAACCCGAATGTTGATCAGGACTTTGGTTTTGAATTTGTGAATATTAGCAAATCCTTTTTGGTTTGATTGTCCAGATTCTGAATTTCTAAATCTATGGCAAGTTTGGATAATTTTTTCAATTGTCAAGCTTCTAAAATTAATAGGCTGAATGTCATTAAATTTCATCAACATATTCCATAATTTGGCCAGATTTTTAAACTGAATAGTTAAAAATTAAAAGAGAACTGAATTTCCATTTTTTTTAAGCTGAATTTTATATGTCTGTTGTGTACAACTAAGCTTATTGTAATCCAATTTGGGCACTTCATTTGAATTCCAATTTGGCCAACAAGTTATGATCAGTCATTGATTTTTAGAACCACAAATAGTACTTGATGCAATAGAGTCAATACACATTATTGTAAGTTTCTTTAATGTCCTTTCAAAAACCAACTTCTATGTTGTCTTAAACTTTCTGTTTACCCTGCTACTCAAGTTTGAATGTTAAACAAGTTGAATGCAGGTGCTCGCTATTGTGCACTGGTTGGTGATTTTAATGGGTGGTCACCAACAGAAAATTGTGCTAGAGAGGGTCATTTTGGCCGGGATGATTATGGCTACTGGTTTATCATTCTTGAGGATAAATTGAGGGAGGGAGAAAAACCGGATGAACTCTATTTTCAGCAGTATAACTATGTGGATGACAATGATAAAGGTGATAGTGGTGTTACCATTGAAGAACTTTTTAAGAAAGCAAATGATGAGTATTGGGAGCCTGGCGAGGACCGGTTTATAAAATCACGTTATGAAGTTGCAGCAAAGTTATATGAGCAAATATTTGGCCCCAATGGACCCGAAACAGAAGAGGAACTGGAAGAAATACCAGACGCTGAAACAAGGTATAAGGCATGGAAAGAACAGCATAAAGATGATCCCCCCAGTAATTTACCTCCTTTTGATGTGATTGACAATGGAAAAGAATATGACATTTACAATGTTGTGGATGATCCTGTATGGCGGGAAAAATTTCGTGCTAAGAAGCCTCCTTTGGCTTACTGGCTAGAGTCACGTAAAGGTAGGAAGGCATGGTTGAAAAAGTATACTCCTGGAATTCCTCATGGAAGCAAATACAGGGTCTATTTTAACACTCCAGATGGGCCTTTGGAGCGAATTCCTGCATGGGCTACTTATGTGCTACCAGGTAACTGCTGGCCACCTGCTGGAAGTTTTTGGCTGCTCCAGCAATGATTATTATTTTTTTTCCAGAAAGACGTGCTCATATTTGCCCTTAATTTTATATTTGATTATTGAAATTAAGCAACATAGTTTTTGCTTATCTAATCATTTAGAATAAATGAGAAAGAGACATGGATGATCTAAATTAACTAAAAAACTGCACTCATGGGATTAAATATAAACTTATTTGTAGGTCAATTTGTTGTTTTAGTGTTTGCACTCAGCCTGTGACTATCATCAAGTAATATACTATCATTTTTGCCTTCCTTCACCTTGAAAATAATTGATGTTGCTTCTTGTTTCTACAAGCAATAAGTATCTCATTGTTAGTATTTTTATCATAAATCTAAAAGGGCTCTTGTGTTTAAGCATTCTCTTTTACTTCTCTCTCATTTTTAGGGTAATTATAATTTTTAATATTGGCTACATATGTTATTAATTGCTTTATCTGTACTCCAATGATCATATTTAGATATGGATGCGAAGCAAGCATTTGTAATCTATTGGGAACCACCTCCTGAATCTGCATGCAGATGGAAAACTAAAAAACTACATGCATAGAATAAAATATAAGCATGTTTGCAGGTCAATGTGTTCTTTTTGTGCTTGTGCTTAGCCTATGACTATCATTAAGTAATATATCTCCATTTTTGCCTCCCTTTGCCTTGAAAATAATTGATGTTGCTTCTTTTTCTGAAAGCAATAGGTATCTCCTTGTTTGTAATGTTATTGTAAATCTACAAGGGGTTTGTGCTTGAGCATTCAGAACCAAAGCATGCTCTTTCTCACTCAATTATGATTTTTGCATTTATTTTGGTAAATATTGGTTCCATGTGTTATTAATTGCTTCACCTGTACTGCAATGATTATATTCAGATGTAGATGGGAAGCAAGCTTTCGCAATTCATTGGGAACCACCACCTGAATCTGCACACAGATGGAAAAACATGCGTCCAAATGTGCCAAAGTCTTTGCGCATATATGAATGCCATGTTGGAATTAGTGGATCAGAGCAAAAGATATCCTCTTTCAATGAATTTACTGAGAATGTACCTTCTTGATTGCTTTATATATCTTTCTTCCTTTCTGTAATACCATCCACAATTTATTTTCTTTTGTGTTCTATTTTCCTCATTACAGGTCCTTCCTCATATAAAAGAAGCTGGATACAATGCAATCCAGTTGATTGGAGTTGTTGAGCACAAAGACTATTCCTCTGTAGGTTATAAAGTGGGTTCAATATTCTTCTCATTCTTTTATCTATCTTGTATTAAATATTTTGGTGAGATTTAATCTTGAAATTTCTGTGTAGCACACATGCGTATCACTTTGTGTTTTTCAAGTTAATATCCACAAATTTCTGTTGTGAAAAATCTAAAGAGCGGTGGATCAACAGAATTTGAAACCTCCCTTTTCATGCTTTCAATAGTTCACACAATTGGATTTCAGGCTTGTACAAATGATTTGACTTGAACCAAATGTGAAAGGAGAAAATGGAGATAAGGCATTGCTGCTGAACTTTTGATCTCTAGTGAACTTCTGGTTCATTTATCATTGCTGTAATTGAATTATTTTACACAAATAAATATTTAACTATTCTAGTACATCTAGTGGGAACATATGCATGTATCTGTTATTGCTATATATTTACATGTGCCTGTTATAATGTAGTCAGAGCTCGATTAGTTTTGCAATTTCCACATGTTTTCATTTCAATTCTCTGTCATTCTATGTTTGTTTATCATTTTAAGTTTTATAGATTCATTTCATTTGTTAATTTTATGAATGCAACTAAAAACACTGTTGGTGTTGCAGGTTACTAATTTGTATGCTACTAGCAGCCGATATGGCACGCCGGATGACTTCAAGCGCTTGGTTGATGAAGCACATGGTTAGTATTTTTCTTCTGATATAATTGATTTCATTAATTAACCGTAAGAATTCATTTGTTCTTTGCATGCAGCTAAATTTTTTCTCAGATGTATAACATATATGAAAGCTATATTTACTTCTAGAATATATTTTCTATTAAGTAAACTATTTCAGTTTGTTTCAAGAAAAGATGATGAAGCAAAACAATTTTTCATAAGTTGTTGATTAGTTTGTATAATTTGTGGATTTCCTATTGTATGAGATCCTGAGAGTAAATAAGAGGTTCCAGTAAATTCTTGACCAACCACTTTTATTATAATCTCGGAAAAATAATTCACAATTAGAGTTAGCACCATTGAAACTTAAGAAGAGACTTTGTTGAGATTTTTTATTATGCGCAACAAGGGCCAATTCATACCAGAAGCCAAAAAAAAAAAAGATATTATACAAGTTGGTAGTAATCCAGTTACAATGGGAGATCAGAGAAGAAAGCAGTTTGCTGTGAAAAAGAACACAATGACCTATGGATATTCCTTAGCTCATAATGGCAAAAGATGGATTCCTGTGGACAACCCCTACTGGTTGGGATATGGCTTAGAGTTGAGAATCAAGGAAGTTTTCAACTAAAAGACACTGTAAAACCCAGTTCACATGCTTCAGAAAAATTGAGTACTCATATTGAACATCAAAACTGTCTTTGAGTGGCATTTTTTGGCCGTGTGGTGACGGAAGCATGGGTGTCAGAAGCTGCTCCCAGACCTTTGCATCTTGACCATAACCCAGAACCCAGAGAAAAGAACACCATCTGCTGATGAGGCTCTCTTGTTCAAAGCAGAAGGTTTTGCAAGTAAGTCATCTTCTTCTCTTTTGACATGGGTTGGGACCTCTCATTTTTCTCCTATTTCCAAAGACGGGGCCCTTCACAGGTGATGGCCAATAGCTTGGTTCCATGGAGGGAGCAGGACAAGGGATTTTTAACAGAATGCAAGGGCAGTGGTTATGGTCCTTTGTGAATGATTTCCAGTGAGGGTTTGGTTGTGGACTTCCCGAAGCATCATTCCAGAGATGCCAAGAGTGCGGACCTAGGTGGCTTCAAGAAACGGCAGTCCCATCTGGGACAAGATTGGAGATGGGAGCCTCTTGGATCTGTCTTTTGGGATTGACTATGGCCAGTCATAAAAAGGAAATTGTGCCTCATTGGAGAAGATGGAAGGCGGAAAAGGTTGTAAGGTGGGAGCCTTGAGCAAAAAGATGACGTCTTCCGCTGCCTCTTATTTTGACTGGAAGTTGGAGTGCTTGGTTAATTACAGTCAATCAAGTGGAAAAGGGAGGAGTTGGAAGTGTGGTTGGGAAATAGTTTTTGAGTGTCCATGAAGTTTCAGATTTTTGGACTGCTGACATAGGTTAAGAGGTGAAGAATTTGGCTCTACTAAGATGTATAAAAGCTAGAAAAGAGGTGAGGAGCCAGGAGGGTGGGAAGAGGTGGAAGATTACATCCTCAAATTTTGAAAGGGAATTAAAGAAGTTGGAAGCTTGGAACTACTTAGGGCATTGGTTTTGTATCAGGTGGTAGTTTGTTGTTGCTTATTTCCTTTTACTTGGCATTTGGTGCTATTTGTATACTTTGTGTGTACTTTGTTTTGTCTTTTTTCAAGTGCTTTTAATTTAACTGCTTGATTTACCTATCAAAAAATATTGAACATCAAATGCCTAGGCTTAATCTATTCATAGAAGATGTTCTGTTGGTTGATGAGACCATGAAGGGGGTAAATGCAAAAGTAGAACTATCTTGGGATGCCTTAGGATCTAGAAATATTAATAAAATCAGGTCAATATATGATTTGCAGAATGGAATTTAGTGAGACCATAAACCAAAATAGAATGGTAATTCATATTGACGGCGAGCTAAATTAGAACAATATCATTTTAATTCCCTTTCTCAAAAATACTAGAAAGATTGAGTATGATGTTAGTCAAATAAGGGCTGGGTAGTTGCAATGCAGATGTGCTTTAGGATGTCATGGTGGTTAAAGCTGATTTTTTTCTCCTTAAAACATATGTAAACTCAAACATCATGTGCTACATATAGTGGTACCTATAAGCTTGTTCACAAGATGAGTATCAGACATGATGATGAGTGTAGTGACTCTGTTTGTATTATCCTTTGGACACTCTTTTATCTAAAGAATACTTTGGGGTCCACGCTACCATGAATTTTCATTGAGCATGGATCTCCTTGCTTCTTTACATCTTAGCCTTAATTGTATTGGTACCTTGATAAACAAGTTATGTATTTTTGTACTCTCCGGATCTTTCTTTTCTTGTATAGGTTCTCTTATAACAAAATAGAAGAAGATGTTAAGAACTTTAGATTGATAAGTAGGAAGCCGGGGATGGATAAAACTAGAGATTAACATTTTTGGCAACTTCAATGAGACTAAATTTAATTAATAGTCTTGATCAAGGTCGCAGATGGTACCAGTGCAATGTTCAAGTTACTCTTGGTTGAGATGGTTCAAGTGGAGAACAAGACTAAAAGTGATATTATTAGATTTGGGTAGAGGCTGAGGTGTTAGCCTTTTTGGAGTTTTGACAGAGGCATTTACTTTGGGGCTTAGTAATTTCTCAGTGGTGAGTGATTCAGCCACAATTGTATCTTCAGTGCCTTGGAGAGAAAGAGTCCCTTGTAAATGGGTTTTTTTTTGGTGTGTTGGATCTTCCTTCAAAATTGGGTTGTTCTTTTCAGTGAATCTTAATATTAGCTAGTCATTTGGAAGGTGCTATGAATAAATGTGGTTCAGTTAGCTTAGAGGTTCTTATGGGGGATAATATAGTTCCTTTTATTATGGTGCATGCTTTCTTATCCTTGCTTTCAAGCTCCTTTTGGGGGCTCCATGACATCTTTATGTTGTTTGCTTTGAAGCACTAAGCACTCTCATCCTTCTTTCACATCTTTGATTCACGATGCATAATTCATTCTTTCTGATAAAGAAATGACATGGATGGATTTACTAAGATGATAACCTTTTTACATCACTTATTACTTTTTAAAATAGGAAATATAAATATTATAGAAAAATTCAGCGAAGTGGGCCGGGATAGTGAGGTTCAAGGTATGAGTTTGTTCTAGATGTATAGGTCTTTTGTCCTTTTTGTATAACACTCCTTGTTTAATGGAGGTATACTCACTTCTGTTGGTCAGGTTTCATCATGGGGATGACTTCTCATCCTTCTCATGTTTTTTTCTTTTAATACAATTGTTCGTTTCTGATCAAAAATAAAAAATAAAAAAATAGTGAGGTTAAGGTTGGAGCAAATTCAACGAGACTTTCTTTGGGGAGGTGGGACGGGAAAGAGAAAACCTCATCTAGTGAAGTAGGCCACTGTTTGTTCATATAAGAGAAAGGAAGGCCTAGGTATTTGACGTCTTTCTTCTCTCAATAAGGCTCTTTTGTGTAAGTGGAATTGACGCTTTGCAACAAAAAATGGGATGTTTTAGAGACAAATTATAAGTGGTAAGTATGGGGAAGTTGAAGGGAGTTGGTGTTCTAAGGAGCTTGGCGAGAGTTATGGTGTTGAGCTATGGAAGGCCATAAGAAATTTGTGGGAGATAGTTAATAGTAGAATTTCCTTCTCAGTGGGCAATGAGAGAAGGCTAAAGTTTTGGAAGGATAAATGGTGTGGTGACGAACCTTTGAGTGTTTCTTTTCCTTCTTTATTTGCCTTAGCTACCTTAAAGGAGGCTTGGGTGGCGGACTTGTGGTCTTACTTTATTGGTGCTGGTGTTTGGATTCCTAGATTCTCTAGGCACCTAAACGATAGAGAGATTGAGGAAGTGGAGTGTTTCTTTGCAAGATTGGTTGGCAAGGGGGTAGATGAAGGAGGAGAAGACAAGGTATGCTGGTTGGAGGAAAAGAGCAGAACTTTCTTTGTTAAGTCTCTTTACTCTAGCTTAGAGGAGGGGAGATTTGTGCCGTTTCTATCTAGTATTGTGTGGAATGCTTGGGTTTCACCTAAGGTGAGCTTCTTTGCTTGGGAGGTGGCTTGAGAAAAGCTTTAATTCTTGATCAGCTACAACGAAGAGGTTGGTCTCTGGTCAATGGATGTTTTCTATGTCTTACTCACAAAGAGTCAATCGACCACATCCTCTTGCATTGTAGCAAGGCGAGGGTGTTGTGGCAGCTTTTGTTATCTCTTTTTGGTATCTCATGGATGATTCACTCATCTATTAAAGACACTTTGTTAGGTTGACAAAGCTCTTTTGTGGGGAGGAAGTAGAAAAAAGTTTGGGGTGCTGCTCCTTTATGCCTTTTTTTATAATTTGGATGGAGAGAAATAGAAGAACATTTGAGAATGAGGTGCTATCTGATCATAGGCTGAAAGTTCTATTTATGTGCAGTTTGTATTCTTGGTCCAAGTTGTTTATAGGCGATAGATCGATGTTCTTTTTTGATTTCATTGATTGGTTGGATTTGGCTTGAGGGAGTATTTTTGTTTTCCCCCTCTTTTTGGCACTTGTTTGACGGCCGTTGTATACATTGTGTGTACCTTGTGCGCTTTTTGGTGTTTTTCAATACAATTGCTTCTTATCTATCAAAAAAAAAATATTATAGAAAAAAGGGAAGTACACAAGGAAGGATGAGAGATCCTTCCATCAGAGCAGGAATAGAAGTTGGATTCTAATTGCCATCCCCAACTAGTGAGATAAAGTGTTGTGACATCTTAATGTGCAATATTCTGCAATGTAAACACTTGGTGGGAGAGTAGCAGAGTTAGATTCATGTTGGTACCCCAAAGAGTGCGTTTAGTGTTGGTTATTCAGCTGTGCAAACACTCATTTGTCAGCTGTATTTGACATCATCCTCTCCAGTATTTTTTATTATTTACTTCACTGTTACTTTCCATTTTATAGGACAAGGAATGCTGGTGTTCTTGGACATTGTTCATTCCTACTCTGCAGCAGATGAGATGGTTGGGCTATCACTATTTGATGGGTCAAATGACTGCTACTTTCATACTGGTAAAATTTTGCTCATGCCATTGGTGACTTTTTCGTTAAATGACTCTAGCCACTTGTCAGTTTTTTCCATTTATCTCCCTGCAACTTGAGCTGCTTTTAGATGCCACATCTCATGCTTCAAAGCGATTTATGTGTAAAACATGTGGATAAAAAATGTCATAAGCATCATTATATTGTAACCTGATGATAATAATTTGTATTATACATATTATATAAGCTGCCATTGGTTGGGTTCAGGTTGAATGGTGAAACTGGATTGATGTGGTAGATTCCAAATAGTCAGGAAGTTTTGTTAAGTAGTATGTGTCACACTATCATGCTATAGCATGGCAAAGGGTAACCGGATTATTTGATCTTTTGTAATGTGTAGATATACTTGCATTCTGGCCTGGTTACATGTTGCCAAACCGCATTTTTTAATCCTTCCCCTTCTGTAATCTCAGTCACTTTTATATGAAAAAGAACTTGCCTTCAGTGAAGGGAATTCTGGTATTCATTGAAATTTTCTCTACTTTGATATGTAGTTAATGTGTATAAAGCTTGAATTTGTTTGCTTTGCACTTATACTTTTCTTACTGCTTTCCTTATGGTACTTTGAGAAGCTGCCCACTTAGAAAATCCTAATTTTGGACTTTATATGCATTAATAGTCATCTATCATCTTTTTTTTTTTTTTTTTTTTGGTTTTTTTGCTATTTGTGGACAAACATCTTTCACAATTCTCTTTGTAAGACTGTTGGAAAAGCCAAAAATGGTGAATCTAAGAACCTATTTGAGAGATGATTCTAGTTAAACTGCTTTTATCTGTAGTGGTTTTTTTAGTAGCACTTCCATTAGAAATGTTTTTAAACAGAATCACTTAGCATTTAAATATAAACTTTAAAAAAAATTGCTTTAATTGTGTTTTTTGTAATATATTATATAACAAAAAAGTGATGTCTAGAAGAATCACCTACCAAATGATTGTCTAGGAATCCCTTTCAGTGATTCTCCAAATTTTTAAAAATTTTCCAAAAATCTAAGTTTTGGAGGAAAGCACTTCCAAGCATTAGGAAGCGCTTTTGGCCCCTTTCAGAATCACTCCCAAATGGGTTATAATTTGCAGGTTGGTTGGTTTACCTTTGCTCCATTGTTCAAATGTCTGAATTCTCATCCAACTTTTCCCACTTGAATAGGTAAACGAGGACATCACAAGTACTGGGGTACCAGAATGTTCAAATATGGTGATCCTGATGTGCTGCATTTTCTTCTCTCAAATTTGAATTGGTATGTGAAGGATCAATAGTGTTTCAGTTTCTCATTCTCAACAACGTGGGAGTTGCTTGTATATTCTGCTTGATTCTTGTTTTTGCAATTAACATGTCTTTGTAACTGATATTATCTGGCATTGGCTCATTCCTTGGTGAAGTAATTTGCTGTTTGTCTTCGTGTATTCTTTGTAGGTAGGTAACATGGTGATTTCTTATGTCATGATGTTTGTGCAGGTGGGTTGTGGAGTATCAAATTGATGGTTTCCAGTTCCATTCACTCTCATCAATGATTTATACACACAACGGCTTTGCTTCTTTTACTGGTGATTTGGAGGAGTAAGGCAATCTATTGTTATGTTTTTCGTTTTTTCTTTTTTTCTTTTTTTTTTAAAAAAAAATTACATGGAGCTACATTTTGCTTTATACATTTCATCATATGCTATTATTGTCAGCAAGGAAGAAAAATTGCGAAATTTCGCCAAAATATCAGTGAAATTTTGTGTTTCAGTGGGGCCCAATGGGAAACTTTGAATGGAAAGTAGGTTTCCACGAATTTTTGTATATTTTTTTTCCCAATTTTCCCAGTTTTGAAATACTGGTGCACCAAACACATCACACTGCACACCCACACGACATCCAAACATTGTGCATTTTAAAAAAAATTTAAGGCATATAGGTGAGCAGTTAGGCTTAAATCATGCCCACATGGCAGCTGAACGTGGCACACCAAACACATTATCCTGCACATCCACATGGCATCTGAACATGGTGCATTTTAAAAAAAATTAAAAGCTTATAGGTGAGCAGTTGGGCTTGAACCCATGCCCTTGAGGTTGAGAGTTGTAGCACCTTGCCACTTGGGCAATGCTACCCTTGTTTATAAGGTAGGCATATATCTATATATAGTGATTGTATCTATATAAAAAATGAAATATAAAAATAAAATTTTAATAAATTAATTAATTTTAATTATCTTATTTTCAATTTAAAGGTTGAAAATATAAAAGCTATTGTGATAATCTTTTAGTCTTTTTCTATCTTTTATATATGAATTAAAAAAATCATAAATATATCATCATTTCTTTTATAAACTAGAATGAAATTTAAAATATTTTTAAACAAAAAAAAAATGAAAATCATAAAGATATCACTATTTCTTTTATTTCTTTGAATACATCCAAATTAGATAGATCACTATAAAATGTATTTCCAAATTATGTCCTACATATATTGTTTTCAATCAAATAATTTCAATATTCATGTTATTACTTGTTTTATCATTTCTTGAAAAAATTTCCAATATTTTATGAGTTTTGATCAATTTTTATTCTATCGAGATTTTTTGTCCGAATTTTTGTTCGATATTTCTAATATTTCTGTAAAATCCAACTGGTGATATTTTCGTTGTCCAAATTTTTGTTCAATGTTTCTAATATTTCCATAAAATCCAACCACTGATATTTCCGTAATTTTTGATACTTTAATCCTTGATTGTCAAAAGATATTTGACTTGATGAGGGAATTTCAAATTTCTAAGATATGCTTGAGTCATGTCACTAATCAAAACACTATTTATATGCATGTGTACCCTCAAATGGTTTAAACCGAGGCTTAGCGTGGACATTCATAAATAAGTCAAGATGCGTTGTTTTTCTTGCTCTTTTTGTAATATAAATACAATATTTTACTTGGATTGTTTAGTAAATAGTGTTTCTGAATTGCATTGCTTTAAACTCTAGAAGGTTTAGATTGATTACATTATATTATTGAATTAGAAGCTAATTATTGGGAGAAACTCTAAAGTAATAATGAGACATATGACTGGACTTGATGCTAATTTTAAGACTTCTAGGTCTCTAATTGATGTCATAGACAACATGTTGCATAAAAATGTTAACTTTCATTATTTTTGTTCATGTTTAACAAGTTTCATTGTTTTGCACCAAATACTCATGTTTATGTTTAGAATTTATTTGAAACACTAGTTTTTATTTTATTACAGGTATTGCAATCAATACGTTGACAAAGATGCATTGATGTACCTGATTTTGGCAAATGAAATACTACATGCTCTTCATCCTAATATAGTAACAATTGCTGAAGATGTAAGTCATTGTTATTTATTCTCCTCTTCACCGAAATGAATATTTTCCTTTTTTGTAATACATATAGGTGTCTGTTACTAAAAAATAACCTTCTTGATTGCTCCTCATTCTCTTTGTTCTGGTGAAATAATATTTATAAACAAATTGGACTATCTCACTTGATGATTGGTAGCAAGAATTTTATTGGAAATCAACGTCACAATTTTCTATTAACTGCAATTACACCATAAAACAAATTAAGAAATCATCTCTCTATAAACACTAAAATCTTAAAATGGTTTTGAACTTTTTATTTATCAGTTGTCAAATCATGTCAATTTCTCCTTCTCTTGCTAATGTTTCCTCCTGTGTTAGGAAGCACATCAGTGAAGATATGAGATATTTTATATCAGATGCTAACATAAAAATGACATTGCAATGAATAGTTGGCAAGATTAAGCTTGTCTTTGTCAACATACTTTGTACAAACCTCTGCTAACTTGACAATACTCAACTAAGTTCGGTGATTAATCTAAGTAGAAGCTTTTGAAAGCTTTTGGCTTCCCAATATCTCTGGAACAACTGACTTGTCGAGGCCTGTGTCCATGATTGTTGAAATACCTAGGTTTGTAAATGATATTCCTGGCTTTTCTGAAGTTTCCTTGGCTCTATTGCTCAGGCAACATATTATCCTGGACTATGTGAACCAACTTCTCAAGGTGGACTGGGATTTGATTATTATGTCAATCTTTCTGCACCAGATATGTGGTTGGACTTCCTTGAGAATATCCCTGACCATGAATGGAGCATGAGTAAGGTCATATTATTTTTTATTATCTGATGGTATGTGTATTAAATGGCATTTTTGGTGTGCTGTAGCTTCACTGACATCTTATACCATTCTAATGCTCTTAATTTTATTGAATGATATCCATACTGCAGATTGTGAGTACATTAATCGGAAACAGACAATATGCAGATAAGATGCTTGTTTATGCTGAAAATCACAACCAGGTATCTAACCTTTTTTTCCACATATTGGGCTCTGTCTCATGCTTTATGACTAAATTTGCTTCTAAGATTTTGGTTTATTTCTGTGGTTAAAAGAATCTTATCCCTGGACATTACTTTCTTGACATCAGTCTATATCTGGAGGGCGGTCATTTGCAGAGATATTGTTTGGGGCCATAAAGGAAGATCCGCTCAGCTCAAAGACGACTTTACTTAGAGGGTGTTCTTTGCACAAAGTATGCTCTGGATCCACTTGTATTTTTTACTCTACAATTGTGAAATCAAATTCTATTCAGAACTTTATTGATACCTTTTTCTTCCTCCTCATTTTTCCATGAGGCAATGATTTACCCTCTAATTTTTTCCACAAATAGGGCAAAATATCTTAAGTACAACATAGATCAGAAAAAAAAAAAAAAAAACAATGACCTTCATGGCTTCACAAATATGGAATTGACAATTTAAAATTACTGTTTGATCCATACTCATGTCATGTTTCATTCTAAGGTACATTCACTTTTTAACTCCTTTTTTGAAAGGACTTTTACTTATAAAAGATAATGGAATTCTAGATCAGTTTCCTTTTCTGTATCTTCACAACAATCTGCAGTACCAATTTTCCTTTTAGTTAACTATTATGTGCCTTAAAAAACACTTCCTAGGTAAATTTGGAAATACTTTTTGTTATTTTTCCTAAGAAAATAATATACAACATATATAATATTAAAGATACCATAGAAGACTAAACTAACCCTTAAAAAGTTTACTACTAATAACCCTTTATCAGCCCTCTTAAGTCAACTTAGAACACGCAATAGAAAAAGATTTTCTTCAAAAGTTTATTAAAAATATCTTTAAACCGATCTTCAAATTTGATGTACGAAGTTGTCGTTTTCTTTCTCATCACAACCTTTCTGATAAAATGGTAGTTGATCTCAAAATGTTTGGTTCTCTCATGAAACATGGGGTTACTGGTAATGTGAATAGCAACTCGATTATCACAATGCATGAGTTTTTCAAGAGAAAATCCAAGCTCTTGTAAAAAAATTTGGATCCACATTAGCTTATAGATTCCATGAGCCAACTCAGAAGGAGGAGTTGGAGTGTTCCGAACATGTGTTATAGGTGAGGCTCTCCCTTATTAGAGGCAATCTTCTAAGTTAACTTCGTTCTTTTGTGGGGAAGAAGAGGAAGAAAGCTTAGAGTGTCATTCCTTTGTACTTATTTTATACTTTATGGAAGTAGGGGGCCTTTCAAAAGTGTAGAACAATTGGATCAAACAATTAAATATTCCTTTGTGTGTATCTTTTTGGATTGGGATAGATTGTATATAGACAAGCATTATATATCAATGATAGGCCATCTATATACATCATGTGTACCTTGTGCTCTTTTTAGGCATTGTCTTTACACACACACACACACATACATGTATATATTCATTCTTGTTTGCCTACCCAAAAAAAAAAAAAATTGACATCTTCTTTTATCTAAAACCACTTGGCTATCATTTTAAGTTTCACGTTTGGCTTCATATAGGTCTCAACTAGCTTTACTCTTAATATACAAGTTCCAATAAGCAAATTCATTAAATATTTCCTTATAGGCAAAATAATATCACCACTACTATGTGTAGCTTCAATGCCCAGGAGGTAATACAACAATCCAAGATCCTTCTAAAAGGTTTTTTCAAAGTCACTTCTCATTGCTTCCAATGCCTACAATATTACTGTCAGTGAATAATATCATACATATATACAATGAGTGCCACAATTCCATGAACAAAGACAAAGTGGTGCAATTACATCTTCTAATACCAAATGATAGAGGAACAGTACTCAATTCCTCAAACAAAGAGGAAACTGTTTTAAATCATAGATAGCCTTATTTAATTTGCAGACTTTAATTCCAGACTCTTCTTGAGCTGTAAACCTAGTTGGTTGCTCCATATATACTTTTTTACTCAAACTACCATACAAAAATGCATTTTTCACATCTGATGCGGACTCTACCCAAAATTTAAAAAAGAAAATCAGAATACGTGTTGAATTAAGACAAGCAACAAGAGAGGTCTAAAAATTATTCACACCATAAGTTTGAGTATTCCCTTTGCTACTAACCAAGCCTTTGACCATTCTATAGTCCTATCCAGATGATACTTGATGGCAAAAACTCAATATCAACCAACAACATCCTTCTCTTAAGGCAAGTTATTAAACTCCCATATACCTCTATTCAAGAGAGTATACATCTCTTCTTTCATTGCCTTCTTCTACATAGGGTGATATAGAGCTTTGGGACGGAAATTGAAGATAAGGCATGAAAAAAAAGACTAAAAGAAAGGTTATCTAAAGACCCAGTTTGGTAGCTCTCATATGAAACATAACAAAACAAGCAATATCCAAAGTGTGACAATTTTTCCTTTGACCAACCTATCATGTTGGGGTATATAAATATATGAAAGTTGGTGGATAATTTCATTTACAAAAAGAAGAAAGGGAATGATCTTGATACTTAATAGCATCATTAGTTAAAGAATATCATGTGGAGCAGAAAATTTCTATTTCTAAATAGAAGAGTTTAAATACATGAAGTACTTATGACCTTTCTTTCAACAAAAATAACCAAGTGACTCAAGCACAATCATGAAAAAAAGTTAAAAAAGAAAAAAGAAACCTAATAAAGTACCTAATAACATTAGGGTTATGACCAGAAATTGAAACATTTGAATGAATTAAAGAAAAAGGAGTAGGACTCCTATCATTAACCCTAGATGGAAACGATTACTTGTGGTGTTTGCAAAGTTCACAAGCTCACAATCTAGCTTATTTGAGGACTTAAGTGACACTCTCAAGGAGCATGATTGTTGAGAAGAAACATTACTTAATTTGTCATGCCATGTGAAAGGAGTAACAATTGAAGAAAGACCAGTAACATTTGGCATCTTCCTACCATGCCACTAGCATATAGATTGATTGTCAAGGAATTATAGCCTAACTTGCTCAAGCTCTCCACCAATCATCGTCTTCATGTGGAGTTCCTAAAGAACACAATAAGAAGAAAAAAAAAAGGCACAATTGAATTGCTTAGTGAGATGACTAAGAGATAATAAATTAATAGGGAATTTGGGTACATACAAAACAAAATGAAGTTTAAAAGAAGACGAGGGAATAGGATAGACCACTCCTTGACCAAGAATAAAAAAGGAAGATCCATTAGCAAGATGGATTGAAGATGCATTAGAAAACTTAGTTAACTTAGAAAATTGTGGGGGTTGTTAGTGATATGACCGGAAGCTTTAGAATTAATAACATAGGGGAAAGAAGACTGACCAAAAGCAAGAAGTGCATGCGTACTTAAACATGCTAAGGTAGGAGTAGCAGCACTGATATTGAATAGGGAAGAAATATCTAAAAACTATTGCACTAGTTTGTTATGGTCATCCACAGACAAGATAATAGACTTCCTATTACCACTAATATGTTTAACAAGAGCAGGAACATCAACTCCATCATCAGAAAAGGGGAGAGGTTAATTAGCCTATGCAAGATGACCAAACTTATCCAACATTTATTGGACTACTTGTCACCTTTATTTCCCCTTAATCTTCATCATTGTTACATATATTCAAGACCTGACATATCCTTAATACCATTTCAAGATGAAGAGAACTATTAATCAATTTGCAAAAGACGGGCATAGACATTATTGAGGGATGGTAACCTCTCATTAGCCAATAAATGATGTTTGACATTAGCATATCCAAGCTTAAGGCTAGAGAAAAATTTAGCAACCTTGAACTCTTTCATCTGCTTTTTCTAAATTTCAATATTAGTAGAGAATGGTTGATAAACATTCAATTCTTCTCACATCCCTTTGAGAGATGCATAGTGCTTAATTAGAGGTTTTCCATTCTACTTTGCTCCAAAAATAATCCTCATATTTTTTATAGTTTAGAAATGTTTTTATTTCTTAGGAGTATGCCTCTCTAACTGCTTCTCATATTCCTTTGCAGTTTTTAAAAATGTGAAATTATCACTAACATAGAGCTCTATACTATTCACTGACCATGTTGCTATCATGAAGTCATCCTACTATCCATCAAAACCTAGATTTGCAGAGAAGAGGATCTTTGACAAGATGTTTTAGTTTTCCCTTTGCCCCAACATATTCCTTCATGGCTTTAGCCCACAATAAATAATTAGGTTTCTTTAGTTTCATTATTGTGATCTAAATACCAACACTCTTTACCAGATTTGTGATTACTACTAAATGCTAAAATTTTTAATCATTGAAGGGATGAAACAAGGCTTGTTGCACTTATTATTAAAACACAGGGATGTTCGGCAACTTTAACACTAATAGATACTTGCACTATACTTGCATAACACAGCAGAAGTATTGATTCATTTGAGAATGTGTCTTACACACCAGCAATTAAAGAGGAGTGTTGTATTACAAATGTAAGAATAGCACTTACATTACAGAGGCATGAGGAGTGGCTGGACACTTGGATTGACCCCTTTAAGATGTGGGTACTGTGGTGAGAACTGTAGCTTTAAAGTGGTGCTGTAGCCTAAGAAGATGCCTTTAGGTTTTTGTGTGCTAGGGTTTCAAATTGGTGCTTTGATGCATGTTATTTGAGTGAAAAATTTGTCGCATTTATATGTAGTCTCCAAAAAACAGTAAAAGACTACATTTCAGTTATTATTTTCATGCTTTCCTTTTGGCCTAATTATTTTCTTTACTTTTCTATTCAGATGATCAGATTGATTACACTTACAATTGGTGGCCATGCTTACCTCAACTTCATGGGAAATGAATTTGGGCATCCAAAGGCAGGTTACATTCCCTTGGATATCCATGAAGACTTTACTTCTAAGCTATTAACACATTTTTTTTTCCCCAGAGGATTGAATTCCCAATGCCAAGCAACAATTTCTCACTTTCACTTGCTAACCGGTGCTGGGATTTGTTAGAAAATGAAGTGCATCATAATTTGTTTTCTTTTGATAAGGTGACAGTTTTATCTCTTCATAGTGTAATCTTTGTAGTAGATTTCAAAGTTGACAATATGACTCTTGACTCTCTTCTGTTGGAAGTAATTAGGATATTGTGCTGGTGGTTGTTGAAAACTGTTTGGTGCTTGTATTAATTCTATAGCATTCTATACTCTCCCTATATCAGTGCAGTTTAGTTTATTATAGTTACTGATTAATACTGTTGGTTCCACAGCAGACCTGTTTGAAGTAGAAGATAACATCCAGGCCATTTCATGAACTTTTAAATGCTCTTTTGGTGGATGCACTTTGCTAGCACTATTAACAAAATAAATTACGTTTTCTTCTTTCTATAGGACATGATGAAGTTGGGTGAAAATGAAAGGTCACTTTCAAGAGGTTTACCTAATATTCACCATGTGAAAGATTCTGCCATGGTATGCTGAGTATCTCCTTCTGCCCATTTATTTTCTGTGTGTGATTCTGGACACATATGCTTAGCTCATCAACTGTTTCTGAATATTTTTGCTTATATGGTTTTATGTGCATTTGTTCATATGTGAGTGCAAACCTGAGCTAATCTGACTTTATCCAAGGCATGAGATGAACCAGATGGTTGGTTGCCCATCTGTTAAAACATAAGGAGTACAGATTGGTTGACTATCTAGCTTCTCTTTGATAAAGTCTTGATCCACTTCTACATGTTTTGTATGATCATGTTGAATTGGTTTGTGAACAATTATTGATTGTTGATTTATTATCTCAGTGTAGCTTCATAGTCCCCTTCCACTTCACTGCTAGATCACTAAGAATTATTTTCAGCTAAAGTAGTTCATAGATTCCTTAGACCATGGCTCTAAACTTTGCTTTTACCTTGGACCTAACAACTACATCTTGTTTTTTACTTCTCCATGTCACTAAATTTCCTCTAAGGATAGTACAACACCCAGATATTGATCTACAGTCTACAATTGATCCAGTCTAGTCTACATCAGTGTAGGTTTCCAAACTTAGTTCTTCATTTTTCTTAAAGAGTATTCCCTTTCATGGAGTGGATTTCAAGCATCACAAAATTTTGTGTACAGCCTGTAAGTGAGCCTCTTTAAGGGAGTGCGTGAATTGGCTTATTACATTTATTGCATAGGCTATATCAAGTCTCATCTGATAAATAGATTTTGATAATAGTCTAATTCAAACCACAATCCTTTTATGATATTATAGTACTTAATTACAAATAAAGTACTATTGGTTGGAAAAAACAATTTATTATTTGATTAAAAAATAGCGCAAATGCACACGCGCACACACACGCACACGCGCGCACACACACACACAGAGATGAAATAGTGTGTAAGAGTTAACACCCAAGTTACACTTGTCCTAATCACTAATTTACATCCATCCTAGTCTATAATTGATTGTTACTACTAAACTAATTTGTACATTGATTGACTAATTCTGCTAGCTAATATTAACAACTACTATGCACCAAATATAGATGCTTTAGAGCTGATTAGACCCTAAAACCAGGGGATTCTATTGATTTCCTACACTCTCCCTCAAGCTAGTTTGAAGATATTCTTCATTCCTAGCTTGCATGTTGGTGAGTTACAACTTGGATTAGACACTCCTTCAGTGAATATATCAACTAATTGCAGTTATAGATGAAACAAAAGGATTTCACATGTAACAGTTATCAATCTTTTCTTTGATGAAATGTTTATCAACTTCAACATGTTTAGTGCAGTCATCGAGGGGATTAAGACAAGGAGACCCCCTCTCCCCTTATTTGTTTGTGATAGCCATGGAGGTGTTTAGTTGTTTGTTGAGAAGGGCTATTTAGGTGGAACCTAGTTTGCTTGGAAAAAAGGAAAGGTGGGTTGGGTGTGAGAAATTTAGCTCTGATGAATAGAGCTCTCTTAAGTAAGTGGAATTGGTGATATGCCAATGAAATAGAGGCTTTTTGGAAGCAAGTTATCAGTCAGAAATATGGTGTGGAGGAGGGAGATTGGTGCACTCAGGCCGTAAGTGGGAAGTATGGTGTTGGGCTTTGGAAAGCAATCAGAAATGAGTGGTTGTTTCTGAATAGTAGACTAGCCTACCACGTGGGTAGTGGTCGGAGAGTGAAATTTTGGAAGGACAAGTGGTGTGGAGATGAGCCTCTTTGTGAGTCATTCCCCTCTTTATTTTCCATCTCCCTGTCTAAAGATGCTTGGGTGTCGGATGTTTGGAACCCGAACAGTGATGGGGAGGGTTGGACCCCTCTTTTCTCAAGGGCGTTTAATGATTGGGAGATTGAGATAGTGGAGCGTTTTATGCTCAAGATCCAAGCTTTTAAGGTGCAGAGGGAGGACGAAGATAGAGTGGTTTGGACGGCTTCAAAGAGTGGTGTTTTCTCTGTCAAGTCGCTATATTCTATTTTGGAGCCTAGAGACTCTCATTTGTTCCCTTGTAATAGTATTTGGAGGGTGAATGTACCTCCTAAGGTAGCCTTCTTTGCTTGGGAGGCTTCTTGGGGTAAAATCTTAACTTTGGAGCAAGTTCAGATGAGGGGGTACTCTATGGCAAACAAGTGTCTTCTATGCCTCTCTGAAGTAGAGACGGTGGATCACCTTTTACTTCATTTTGTAAAGACGCGGGTTTTGTGGAGTCTCATTTTCCCCTATTTGGTGTGGCTTGGGTTCTTTCGTGTTCAGTGAAGGAAAATCTTCTTGGGTGGCATGGAGCTTTTGTGGGGAAAACTCATAAAAAGGCTTGGCAAATGACCCTCTTATATATTTTTTGGTCAGTCTGGAAGGAAAGGAACTTGTTAGCTTTTGGGAATGAGGAGCTTTCGCTTCATAGACTGAAATATTCTTTTGTATGTAATCTTTGGCCTTGGGTTAGGGTGTTTATAGTTTTGAGCCCTTTATCTCTTGTTAGTTTTTTGGATTGGCTAGGCTCTAAGTAGGGGTTTCGAGCCTTTGGGCTGTTTTTGTATACTCCTTGTATACTTTAAGGGCACTGTTTTTGGTGCTTCCTCTTTCAATTGAATACATTTCTTTTTATCTATCAAAAAAAAAAAAAAAATGTTGAACCGAGTTATATGTGATGCTTATGGTTGCCTTATTGTCGCAATATAGCCTCATAGGTTCTTCAACATCTACTTGTAATTCCTTTAGTAGAGTTTTGATTTAGACGAGTTCACAAATTCCTAAGGTCATAGCTTGGTTTTCAACCTCAGCACTTGATATAGCAACTACTAGTTGTTTCTTACTCCTCCAAGTCACCAAGATGCCTTTACGAACCTCTATAAAGGTGCAGTACCTTGAATTAGATCTTTTATCAGTTATAGATCTAGTATAATCAACATTTATGTAAGTCTCTTCTTGCATGTGACTTTTTTTTAGAGAATAACAATTCCATACCTGGAGTAGCCTTTGGATATCAAAATATCCTCATTATAGCTTCCAAGTGATCTTCTAAGGGAGTGTGCATGAATTGACTCATGACACTAATAACATATGCAATGTCTGGCCTTATAAGATAGGTATATCAACTTGCTAACAAACATTTGATATTTTCTTTTGTCAACTGGTACTTTGTCTAAGTTTATCCTCAACTTATGATTTTGATCTGTAGGTGTTATCCGAAGACTTACACCCTAACATTTTGGTTTCTCATAGAAGATCAAGAATGTACTTTCTTTGAGACACATATATTCCCTATTTTGATCATGCAACTTCAATGCCATGGAAATATCTAAGACTTTCCAAGTCTTTAATTTCAAATTCCTTGGCTATTTACCTTTCAAATTTGTATCTTCTCATAAGCATCCTCAGTGATTATAATGCCATTCACATAGATAATGAGAATAGTCACCCTTTTCCTATGTGACCATTTAATGAACAAAGTGTGATCTCCTTGGCACTGCTAATATTCGAACCCCAAAAGGGACTGATCAAATCTTTCAAACTAAACCCTCAGGGACTGTTTCAAACCATATAAAGACTTTTTCAACTTACACACCTTCCCATTCCTAAACTACCCCTCAAATCCAGAAGGTACGTCCATGAAGACTTCTTCTTCCAAGTTTCCATGAAGAAAATATTTTTTAAATCAAATTGTTGAAGTGACTAATCGCAATTTGCTGTAAAAGATAGTAGAATTCTGATGGAGTTCATCTTTGTAACAAGTGTAAAGGTCTCTTGGTAGTCGATCCTATAGGTATGAGTGTACCTCTTGGTGACCAATCTTGCTTTATATCTCTCTATAGAGCCATCAACTTTGTACTTGATGGTAAACACCCACTTACATCCAATCGAATGCTTTCCTATAGGCAAATCATCCCACATATCATTCTTGTATAAGGCCTTCATTTCTTCATCTATTGCCTCCTTCCACTTGGAGTCAACTAGTGCTTCTTGTATATTTTTGGGACTGAACTTGAATTTAAGTTTGTAGTAAAGGCCTTATAGTTGTTGTTATTCGAGAAAGAATGTTTGGTACAATTCCTAACACCTTTTCTGATAGCTATAGAAATGTCCTATTCAATATTAGCCACTTGGATAGATTTGGAGGATTTAAAATTGTAGGATTGAGACGATTAGGGGACATACCTTCTTCTAAGGTCAATGATTGATCGTGCTTAGGAGGATTTTGAACTTGTTCTAACCTAGTTTCCCAAGTCTTCTTAAGTAAACAAGCCACTCTGAATCATAAGACTTCCCGTAATTTCATAGCTTTGAATTTTTAGACTTCCTCTGAATTTCGTTTCTCTCACCCACCCACCCAAGTAGGCATCGGCAAAGATAGGGACCAATCTTGGGACTGATCTTCCACTTCCAGTTTCTCTTCCTAAAAATTAGTCTTTTGATAATAAGGTTGGTCCTCAAAGAAGTTAACATCCATTATAACAAATTTCTTTTGAGAAGGGTTGTAACCCTTTTGAGTGGGAGAGTAGCCTAAGAAGATACATTTAGTAGCTCTAGGGTCAAGTTTAGGTCTATCTTTACTTGGGATATGAACAAAAACAGTGCATCCAAATACTTTTGGAGAGAGAGTCCCAAGCCATGGTATATGGGAAAAATAATTTTTCAAGGTTTTAATGAGAGTTTTGAAGTTGAGGGCTTTTAAAGGCATACTATTTATTAAACAGACTGCTGTAAGGATAGTATTCCCCCAAAAAAGTCATTGGGACATTTCTTGTAAACATAAGTGCCCGAGCTACTCTAAGGAGATGCCTATTCTTTCATCGGCCACCTCATTTTGTTGAGGGGTATCCACACATGTAGATTGGTGGATAATGCCATTTTGAGTGAAGAACATACTTAGACTTTCATTGAAGTACTCGGTTTAATCATCAAATCTAATCACTCGCACTTGGACACCAAATTTTGTTTGTATCATTTGTAGAAGTTTTGCAAGATGGGAATAGTTTCGGATTTTCCCTTTAATAGATACACCCTAGTAGTCCCGCTGCAATCATTGATAAAACTAATAAATCACCTAGCTCCAGAAAGACAAGTTACCCATGAGGGTCCCCACACATCCGTATGTATAATAAAGAAAGGAACTTCGCTTCTTTTATTACTAAAAGGATAGAGAACCCAATGGTTTTTTGCCAATTCACACACTTCACACTTAAGCTTAGATCTATCTAGGTTATACAAAGTTTAGGATACAATTGTTGTAGGTAAGCGAAACTTGGATGTCTTAATCTCTCATGCATTGGCCAATAACTTTTAAAAAATCCTTCAGCAGTCCCCTTTATTTGATAAGCCTGAACTTTTCCTCCTTCCTCAATCTCTAGGTAGTATAGGCCATTTCTCTCGTTACTATTGCCAATCATCTTCTCCGAAGTGTGGTCCTGAAAAACACAATAATTTAGGAAAAAAATTACTAAAACAATTGCAGGTTTTTTTAAGTTTGTTGATTGACAAAAGGTTGTAGAACATTTTTGGGACATGTAGAACATAAGTGAGGGTACTCTTCAGTGAAAGAGACACATTTCCTTCACCACTAACTCGAGTAAGAGTTTTATCAGCAACTTGCACCTTTTGTTTGCCAGAACAGGGTCTATATGATAAGAAAAAATTAGATTCTTTGGTCATATGATCACTAGCTCCTAAATCAATAATCCAGGAGTTAAAATTCGATACAGCAGTGGTTGTAAGAGCTTTACAGAGTGTACTTGATTGTGCAAAAGCACAAGAACTGGAAGTGGGAGTAACCTTTGATTTTCCCATGATCATATACAAAAGATCAAGTCGTTCCTTTGTAAAAGGTAGATTCTCATCAATTGAAAGGGATCCATTAGCAGCAAAGGTGGGACCTAGTATTGTCTCAGCTTGAAAACTCTTGCTGTTCTTGGAAAATTTCCATTCTTATTCCCTTGTTGTGGTCTTCCATTCAGTTTCCAGTATGTCTCTCTTGTATATTTAGGTTTTCTGCGTTTGTCACACTGTCTCATATCTTAACCCCCTCCTTTGTTTGTGTTTGAATTGTTCTCCACAGCCACCTTGAGAGCAGAATTATCATGAGATGGTGTTTTCATCATAACACCAATTCTGGATTCTTCACTGTGCACAAGGGAACGCACTTCATTCAAGGAGGGAAGGGGACCTTTTCTAGGGATCCGACCCCTAACCTAATTCAACTTTGGATTCAATCCATCAAGGAATTCAAAGATCCTCTGTCTTTCAAATAAATTCGTAAGCTTTGCAACATTCTTTGCCAGAACAGGGTCTATATGATTGTCAATTCTCCTTGTTTGGTTACATGAATCTTGTTCATCAATCTAAACACTTGAGCAACATCTCCTTGCTTTGAATAGATTTGTGTAACAGCATCCCAAATCTCCTTCACCTTAGAGGGAAATAAGAAAGGCTTAGCTATTCCTGGTTGTGTTGAATTCGGCAACGAGAACATTATTAAAGAGTTTCCTGCTTCCCATGATTCAAAGTTAGGATCTGAAGTTTTTGGTTCTATTACTATCCTGCGTAGATACCCTATCTTCCCTTAACTTAATAGAAAGGGTTTGGCCAACCGAGACTACTCAAGAAAATTACGATCATTGAGTTTTTGGGTGGTGATTTGAAGAGTAGGGTTATCTCACCTTGTCGGGTGAGTATATTAAAATATTGGGTAACAAACATCTCATCTTGTCATGGATCATGAAGGATACCCTTGATTTCAATTAGTTCTGATGTATTCTCATTGTCAGAATAAGTTTTTCTCGTTACATCCCACATCTCCTTCACTGTCGCATAGATCATGAAGATTTCTCCCACTTCGGTGGTCATGGAATTGATCAGCCTTGACATAACCATCATGTTTTCAGCTTTCCAGGTCTTGAACTTAGGATCTTCTTTCTCTGGAACAGTTATTTCTCTGGTGAGATAGTCATCTTTCCCCTTGCCGCACGCATACATAATGATGGATTGAGCCCATTGAGGAAAATTGTTTCTGTTCAGCTTAAGTCCCACGATTGGTAAAACTGAGCCTTCAGAGCCTCCATTATGGCTAGGAAAGGTTGTTTCTTGAGTGGAGATCATCTTTGTGGTGTTACTTTGCCTATTGGTGTCCATACCATGTTTTGTCATCAAGTTTTCCTTGATATAGAGGGTGATATGTTGCTGCTGAAAGATGCTTTGTTTTGGGGTGAGAAAAACAGAGCAATTGAATCTGGTCAAAACTAGAATGAAAATCAGCGACGAAGGTTGAGGAAAAGGAAAAAGGGAATAAACCCAAGGAGCCTTTTTGGCTTTGATACCATGTGAAAAGAAAAGGAAACTTCTCCTTGTTTTTATTTCTCTGCAAAATAATGCAAATACAACTAGACTTAAGTAGGGGAAGAATGGTGACAACCCAACCATTAAATCCCATGATTTTAGTCCCTAAAATAAGCAAAAATACAATTTGAAAATATGGAAACTGAGCTGAAGAGATTGGATGACCCATCCATCCTTATCTCCTAATAAAATCCTAGCTAATCACACAAAATAAGCACATGCTAATTTTGGGATTTCCACACAGCACACACTAATTTCGGGATTTCCACATACTCCTTGCTATCACCATATTGTTTTTTTTATTTCTCTGGGTAACTAATTTACCTCCAATAAAAGTGCAATACCTGCCTAATGAGCATCTATGTAGGCTTCAATCTGCAAATGTCGACAATTCGTTAACAGTAATCCTCTCCCTCGTGTCCCTTTTAGATATTTAAGGATTCGCCGAACTGCTTCAAGTGTTCATCTGTTGGTGAGTGCATGAATTGGCTCACTGCAGAAGCTATGTCTGGCCAAGTATGCGAAAGATAAATTAACTTTCCAACTAGCCTTTGGTATTGCTCTTTATTTCCCATTCTTTCTGTTCTTATCGCTTCTAGTTTCACATTCGGTTCAATTGGAGTCTCCACTAGTTAGCAGCCAAGTAAACGAGTTTCTAAGGGTAAGGTCAATACATCTTTCCTTTGTGTGACAAATATTCCTTTCTTGCATTTTGCAAATTCCACTCCTAAGAAGTACTTTAAAGCCCCGAGATCTTTAATACATTAGGTGGGTTAGGATTATACTAATGGGTATTCATATAAAAGCATACACAACCCAAGCCAGCTCATTTATTAAATAAGTTGTATTGATTGTGCCGCGCTATTTGTATGATAAACTTGTGTTTGTGTCATGTCATCTTAATACAATTATTAACTAAGACATGTTCGAATTGAGTAAATTTTTAGCATTTTTTTAACTCAATATGACTTGAACATGATATATCACCCATTGTCACCCCCTATTTCCAAGGACATCTTTATGATGTAGATACCCATAGAATTACAATAGTAGAATCCTGCTCTGACTCAAGGTTGTAGTTCAAAACCGTGTTTCAAATTGGTTCATCACTCCCCTAGCACATAATAGAGTTTCCAACCTGCTAATAACAGTATATTACGATTTCAAACCTGAACTTCCCTTTTTTGCTTCTTAAACTAGCCAAGGGCAGATTCATAATGTGCATGCTTTTTTCTCAAATAATTAACATGGATATGATGATAATTTCCTTGTCACTTGATTTTTTTTCTTTGTTTAGGTGTTTATTTATCCTTTAGAAGCCTTCATCTAATGTTCTCTACTTTAGTGCACAGTTAATAGTATAATTTTGTTTGGTACCTTTTAAAAATTAAGGCATTTGTTGCTGTATTACAGGTAATATCTTACATGAGAGGTCCTCTTCTCTTCATATTCAACTTTCATCACACGAATTCTTATGAAGGATACTATGTGGGTGTAGAAGAAGCTGGAGAGTATCAAGTAAGTGATGATCCTTTATGCAATTGTACTTGTCTTTTTTCAGGATCAAAATAATAAACATAGCATATTGATAATGCTGTTAAACCAATGAATGCATAAAACAGTATTGGATGATAACTTTGATATATGTAGTTAATTCTAGATAACATTAAGTAGAGTAAAAAATATTACCCATGGCTAAAGGCCAAGCAGCTAGGAAGAAATGCAAAGAACAAGAATTATTGAAACTAGCATATTGGAAGATCAATTGGCCAAAATAACCATGATGATGTTTAAGAATAGAAATCCTAGCGAGAGTAGTAGTGGTTTGATTGGATTATACCATATGGATTTTGATATAGAGAAACCATGCTTCACGCATTGATCTTGTAAGAAAATTAGCTCACTCTAGAAGACACAAAGAAGGGTTAGATGTCTATTAAAGTGGACCTTGAGAAGGCCTATAACAGACTTCAATGGGATTTTTTTCATTTGTAGAATTTATAAACCACCATCGAAGGCATGAGTTATTAGCTTAACATAAAACAATGAAACTAAATACACGAAAAATAAATAAATAATAAATAAAAAACAAGATATAAAATTTGTTTAGAAAATGTAATGCTTTGAGGTTCAAAATCAATGGCCAATTATACCTCTTAGGTAGAATAATAGTATGAAGTGCACTATTCTGCAGCCTCAGGATATATTTGCGCAAAGCTAGTTATGTCATTAGAATGGTTCTGAAGTTTCTGCAAGCTTTTGGTTGAGCAAAGAGAGTTGGATAATTTTGGTGAAAAGTAGGAATTTTGTACTCAATTGGCTTGAACCATGAAAGTGGTTAAAATTGCCAACCAATTAATCAACAGCCAATATCTGCCTTTGAATGGTTTCTTGGCTATTCATAAAAAAAATAGTTTGTCAGCTGTGAAAACACATAGTGCAAATGGTTGGCTAAATAATAAACATTGCTGGATATTGTTCTTATCCAAATAGTCAATAAAAGCCTGCATGGGCTGTGAGGACTCTGAACTTGCTTTGGATTTTCTAGATGTTTTAAATTTTAAGTGCTAAGTTGTGAGGAAATCTGGCTTTACACTTTGGGTATTGTGATGGATTTGGAAGTTCAGTTATTTTGTTTGGAATTACATGCTCCAGACTTTGGTGTACTTAACATTGGTATACTTCAACATTGGATTGCCCTTTTTCCTTCATAGGTAACATTGAGCAACTAAATAGTTTCCGTAAGATTTTGCTCAACATTGATAAGATTTTGTTCTATGAATTTATTTCTTGTTGCTTACTAGATTCCATACAGAGGTGACATTAAGTCAAATAAAGCTTGCAAAAAATAGGCATTTTTTAGTTGTCATTTAAGAATCTTTCAGAATGAGTTGGAAATTATTTTTAATATTTGCAAATTTGTGAATGAGTTGCAATTATTGAATTATATAGGACACAATATAAACTGTGGGTTAATTAAAAATGCTTTTCTGAAGTTAAAAGGTATCATGGTTAGGGAAAAATGTGAGGTAGAAAGCTGATATAGTCTTGTCATGGGCAAAGAGAGCCATTGTGTGCATCAATATTGTGTTACATGGTTTGATTTAAAGGTGCTGCATGTATGTGAAGGGAAAAAGGAATTTAGGTCAAGAATGGAAGAAAAGCCATGATTGCTTCTTATAACCTGATAGAGGAAACCTTAGAGGGCGTTTCATGAAAATTACAGAAATTGTTACAAAAAGGAAACCTTTAATTCTTGTCGTCCCCGAGGGTGTTAAAGGCAATGGGTGGGAAGACCTTAGGTAGGCGATTTTTTCAGTGCAAGAGTATTCTGATCAAGCTGGAGGAGCTTCGAAGGAGACGTTTGGAGATACTCAGATGAGAAAGGGCATTTATAGAGGTTGCCGGTCATACGCAAGAGTGGTTGCAGAGGATGGACATAGGACTAGAGTTCTGTTGTCAGCTGGAAAATGGGCCAGAGCTGTAATTTGCGAATGCAAAGAAAAAGTCCAAGACTAGACTCATGAAGGAAAAGCTATAGCGAGGATGATGGGCACGAAAGGAATGGTGTCTATAACTCCCATTTCCGCTTTCAAGGGGTGTTTCTTTGTGGGTTCAGCAAGGAGAGCAGAATGGTTCCAAGAGCAGGGAAGACTTTTAGTGAAAGGAAGGCCTGTTTTCCTGAGGAGATGGTCGCCAAGTGAAAATATGGTTGTATTAGGAAAATTCAGAAGGGGTTGGTTAGAATTGAAAGGTCTTCCTTTTCACTTGTGGGATGAAAATTAGTTGAAATACATTCTGAAGAAGTGGGGGAGGGTAACGAAGGTGGCAAGGGAATCATTGAAGTTGGCGGACTTGACGAAGGTGAAATTGTGGGTGGAGATGCTTCCAAATGTCGTGCTACCAGCGTTGCTTGAGGTGGAAGATGGAACTTGGACATTTACAGTCGCAGTTTCAGTCACCGGAGAAGTTGATGAAGACGACATTGTCACGTCCGAGTCGACCCGTAGCAGGGACAAGTTGTTGAAAGCGGGAGGTTGCGTCTCTCAGTCGACAAAAAATGCAGAGGGGTTACACGGTAGCATTAGGGATAATGAGTGCTACAGTAGGAGGCTTCTTCCCCAGTCACGTTATCGGTGCTCAAGTACAAGATTGGCGGCCAAAAGGGAGAATGGTTGGGGAGAGAGTAGTCAGGGCCCAGCAGAATAAATATTCATTGGGCCCACAGAGCCTGAGCCCTTGTTTAAAGCCCAGCCTGTAAGGGCCCAGAGAGGGACGAAGAATCATGGGTTTCATGTTGGCCTAGTCGTTCCTCAAGTCCACGAGACTGTAGCGGTATTGTCTCCATCTCTTCAATGAGATGGTTCTTCTACAAAGACGGTCACGCTGCTTACAAGCTCTCAAGGTCCAATCAAGGTGAGGGCTGACGTCGAGGCTTTCTCTGGAGAGGATGGTCGGGCCTTTGAGTTAAAGGCCCAGTCTCTTTCCAACCATAGCCCACTTTCAGACATTATCGTGGGCTGTAAATTAAAAGGCCCGTTGGGGCTGGGCCAAAGTTTGGGAGGAACGATGTCCTCTGGTAAGAAAGGTCGGTCTCGAAGGGAAGAAGATGCACCGAGAAAGGGGAAAGCTCCCGTGGATCAGATGAGAGGCTCTACGCAGAAGGAAGAGATGATAGTTTCAAAGAAGATGTGGACCACCCTCTTCCCTCCAAGTGTTGATCACCGACAAGGACATCAGAGTAGCAGCGAGCCTCTTTTCCTCCGGAAATAATCGTCGTTTAGCGAAGTTCGCAATTTGGAAGAGGATTTTAGGACAAGATCTCAGATGGAATGAGGAATCAGAGAGAGTCCTCTCTTTCGTTGTCTTTTGTCAAGGAACAGTAAGCGATGTTCGAGGGAAGAGACCTCGACGTCAAGTGGAGAGGCAGATCCGCGAAATTCCCATTTCAAAGAAGACAAAGAAGGTTTTTTGGGCTGAGTGGGGTCCGATCTTCGTGGTTCTTTAGTCACGGATTTACCTTCTAGTTCAGAAATCAGAGGTAAAGGACTCATCTATGAGGGGATTTGCGAAATTCCGGGAGTGGAAAACATGGAGGTATGTCTGCCCTTTCCTTCTCAACCACCCGAGTCTTCTTCTATCCCTTCTTGTAGTCTGGAACTTCCTTTGCCGAGTCCCTCTGGTCTGCATCTCCCTAGTTCAGTCTTTCTTTCTCAGTCTCCTACGGAAAATCAAGTTACTTCCGAAATTTTTTTTGAAAAAGGCGTTGTTGGCACTTTTTATCAAAAATATGTTGGCATTCCTATACGTGATGAGGAGGAGAACCAGTTTGCCTTATCAAACCAATTGTCCGAGAGTTTTACCCCTAGGAAGTCTAAACCTAGCTCGCCTAAGGAGGATTCCAACCTGTTTACAGGTAGCCAAGGGGATACTGTGGTATCCCCATCAGGCGATTTCCTTATTGATGGCCTGTCCCCCAGGAAAATGGCTAAAGTGCGAGAGGTTTTATGCTATCTGGATATTAAGGTTTATTCCAAGAGGAAGAACAGTGGCTCCACAAGTAATTGAGACCTGGTAGATTTGGTTTGGAGGGTTAGGGTCTGTTTGTTTTTCCATGAAAATTATCAGCTAGAACACCAGGGGTTTGGGTTCAAGGAATAAGCGAATGGTGGTTAAAGATTTTCTAAGGTCAGAGAATCCGGATGATGTGATGATTCAGGAAACAAAAAAGGAGAAGTGTGACAAAAGGTTTGTGGATAGTGTCTGGACGGTCAAAAATAAGGAATGAGTTGCTCTTTCGGCATGCGGGGCTTCAGGTGAGATTTTGATCATTTGGGACTCAAAAAAACTGCGTAGTGAGGAGGTAGTAATAAGATCTTTCTTGGTCTCAGTCAAGTTTGCTTTGGACAGCTGTGGACCTCTTTGGATATCCGCAGTTTATGGCCCAAACAGTCCCTCACTTAGGAAGGATTTTTGGGTGGAACTTTTTGACATTTATGACCTAACTTTTCCGTTATGGTGTGTGGGCGGTGATTTTAATGTCATAAGGAGAAGTTCAGAAAAATTGGGGGGTTCTAGTCTAACTTCAAGCATGAAGGACTTTGATAGTTTTATAAGAGAATGTGAATTGCTTGATCCACCTCTTTGGAACACATCATTCACTTGGTCAAATTTGCAAGAGTCTCCCGTGTGTAAGAGATTGGACCGTTTTCTTTACTCAAATGAGTGGGGGCAGCTCTTTCCCCAAGACCTTCAAGAAGCCCTTATTAGAAGGACCTCGGATCATTGGCCAATTGTTTTGGATACCAACCCGTTCATGTGGGGCCTAACACCTTTTAGGTTTGAGAATATGTGGTTGCAATATCCTAGTTTCAAGGAGAACTTTGGAAATTGGTGGAGAGGTTTTCAAGGAAATGGATGGGAAGGCCACAAGTTCATGAGGAGATTACAATCTGTTAAAGCCAAATTGAAGGAGTGGAATAAGGTTTCTTTTGGAGAGCTTAATGAAAAGAAAAAAAGTATCCTCAATGATTTAGCTAACTTTGATGCCATTGAGCAAGTAGGGGGTCTCACTTCTGATTTATTAAATCAAAGAGCCTTAAGAAAAAGGGAGCTAGAGGAATTAATTTTGAGGGAAGAAATCCATTGGAGACAAAAAGCTAGGGTGAAATGGGTTAAGGAAGGGGATTATAACTCTAAGTTTTTTCATAAAGTGGCTAATGGCAGGCGAAATAAAAAATATATCAAGGAGTTGGAGAATGAAAGGGGCTTAGTGTTGAATAAAGTCGAGAGTATCACAGAGGAGATCTTGCTTTACTTTGAAAAGCTCTACGCGAGTCCTATAGGAGAGTCTTGGAGCGTTGAAGGATTAGATTGGTCCCCTATTTCGGAAAAGAGCGTGTTAAGGTTGGATTCCCCTTTCATTGAAGAAGAGATTTCTAAGGCCATTTTTCAGTTGGATATGGACAAGGCACCGGGGCCTGATGGCTTTACCATTGCAATATTACAAGATTGTTGGAATGTGATTAAGGAGGATTTAGTGAGAGTGTTTGCAGAATTTCACAGGAGGGGAATTATCAATCAAAGCACTAATGCCTCCTTCATTGTTCTGTTACCCAAAAAGAGTTTGACAAAGAAAATCTCAGATTTTAGACCCATTAGCTTGATCACTAGTCTCTACAAGATAATAGCCAAAGTACTTTCAAGGCGTCTAAGAGGGGTTCTACATGAAACCATCCACTCAACTCAAGGCGTTTTTGTTCAAGGGAAACAAATTTTGGATGCGGTTCTCATAGCCAATGAGATAGTGGATGAGAGAAAACGATCAGGGAAGGAAGGTGTCGTCTTCAAAATTGACTTTGAAAAGGCTTACGATCACGTGAGGTGAGATTTTTTGGATCAAGTGTTGGAGAAGAAGGGATTCAGTCCTAGATGGAGGAAATGGATGAGTGGATGTGGTCCTCGGTATCTTATGCAGTCTTGGTGAATAAGCGCCAAAGGGTGGGTTAAGGCATCTAGAGGATTAAGACAAGGTGGCCATTTATCCCCTTTTTTGTTTACTTTAGTCGCAAATGTACTGAGCAGGATGCTATTGAGAGCAGATGAAATAAATATGTTGTAGGGTTTCAAGGTGGGTAGAAACAGAACTAGAGTGTCCCATTTGCAATTTGCTGATGATACCATTTTCTTTTCTAACACTATGGAGGAAGATCTGCAGACTCTCAAGAGTCTTTTGCTAGTGTTTGGGCACATTTCTGGGCTCAAGGTCAACCTTGACAAGAGTAATATTTATAGCATCAATCTTGATCAGGTTCATCTTTCAAGATTGGCTGAAATGCTTGATTGCAAGGCTTCTGGTTGACCTATACTTTATCTGGGTCTTCCTTTGGGAGGGAACCCCAAGGCGTGTGGCTTTTGGGATCCAGTGATTGAGAGAATATCAAGAAGATTAGATGAGTGGAAAAAGGCTTACTTATCCTTCGGTGGAAGGATAACTCTTATCCAATCTTGTCTTACCCATATGCCCTATCACTTCCTTTCCTTATTTAAGTTACCCACTTCAGTGGCTGCAAAAAGCGAGAGGTTGTAAGGGGATTTTTTATGGTCAGGGATTGGGGAAGGCAAAAGAGATCATTTAGTGAGTTGGGATGTTGTGTGTAAACCGAAGACAATAGGGGGTTTGGTTTTTGGGAAGATTTCTCTGAGGAATCTCGCTCTTTTAGGGAAATGGTTGTGGAGGTACCCTAGAGAGGGTTCAGCTCTATGGCAATCAGGTCATATTAAGCATTTATGGTTCACACTCTAATGGTTGGGATGCTAACACTTTAGTCAGATGGTCACATCGCTATCCTTGGAAGGCTATTGCACAAGTTTTTCAGGAGTTTTCCTTATTTACTCAGTTTGTGGTAGGAAATGGGGAAAGAATTCGGTTTTGGGAAGAATTGTGGTGGGAGGACCAACATTTGGGAACCCAATATCCAAGACTATTTAGAGTAGTCTTGGATAAAAATATTCCTATTTCTTCAGTTCTCGGTTCTACTCGTCCTTGCTCTTGGAATTTTAATTTCCGTCGTAACCTTTCAGATTTTAAGATAGAGGACTTAGAAGGCCTCATGCGGTCACTTGATGGATTGCATCTATCTCCTTCGGTTTTAGATGCCAAATTTTGGCCATTATTTTTTTCAGAGCTTTTTTCAGTCAAATCTTTCTTTCTAGCATTATCTCGGTTTTCTGGATCTCCTCAGGTTTTCCCTTCTAAGTTCGTTTGGAATTCTCAAGTCCCTTTCAAAGTGAAGTCCTTTGTCTGGTTAGTGGCACACAAGAAAGTGAATACTAATGACATGCTACAAGTGAGAAGACCCTATAAAGCCCTTAGTCTTGATATTTGTATTATGTGCATGAAGCATGGGGAATCAGCAGATCACCTTTTCCTTCATTGTTCCTTGACGATTGGGTTGTGGCACAGATTATTTCAGTTAGCTAAGACAGATTGGGTCCTCCCGAGGAGCATCTTTGACATGATATCCATCAAATTTAATGGTTTTGGTTCATCTAAGAGGGGGATAGTTTTGTGGCAAGCTGCGAGCATCGCTCTAATTCGGATTGTGTGGTGGGAAAGAAACACGAGGATTTTTTAGGATAAAACAAGGAATTCAGAGTATCTTTGGGACCTATTGTTTTTCTTGCTTCTCTTTGGGTTTTCTGTTCCAAGGTTTTTAAGGGGACTCCCCTTAATGTGTTACAACTTGACTGGTTAGCGGTGTGTACTCCATAAGGAATGGTCCATTATAGAGAGTTCGCTTGTTTTACAGTGTAATTTCTTGTAGTTTAGTTTTTTTTGGCGGGAGGATTTCTCATCCTTCTTATTGTACTTCTTTTTTTTCTATCAATATATCTCTGTGTTGTTTCCAATCAAAAAATAATGGAAGAAAGGATATGCATAAACCCCAAACAGGTAGAATGCTTTGGGTTTGATATACAACAGAATTTGGTGTGCATTAGATATGGAAGCCGCATATATTTATTCTTTCTAAAGAAACATAAAGAAAAGATTCGAAGTAATAATCAGCTTCTACCTATAATTAGGAAAAAAATGGCTTATTAAAATTTGACAATTTTTTACAGTAGCAACCAATGTTAGTTTTGGTCCCATTTTTAGTTGTTAAAAACTTACAATACAATCATATGATATACTTTTAATAAAAATCGATATGTATCACAATCCATATCATACTTTAAGTGTATCTTATATATACATATATGATACATGATACAATATGGTATATAATAGTACAACAATACATACACCTTTAACCTTTTTTCATAATTTTAAAAAAAAAATCAAATTCAATTTTTTTTTTTCTTAATAGAATTATTATATCAATTATTTAAAATGTACTGTCAGGTCAAAAATTGATTGTAAAAGGAAGAGAGGTAAAATAATCTTATATGAAAAACTACATCCTTGTCAAATGTCATGTTGGAAGTGAAGTAAATATTTTCTTACAATGAATATTAGAGAATTTCATTTGGAATATTGACATTGAAAATGATAGTGATTTGTAAGTTAAAATTTTTATGCAATATATTAGTTTTACGAATATAAAAGTTAGAGCTTTGGAGATAATACATAAAGACCTGTATTAATAACATATAAATATATAATCCTAGGAAAATTTGGAACCAAAAATTATATCTAAAAATTTTAAAAGTTTGTTTTTGTAAATTTTGTGATGAGGCTACACATTAAATTCATATTTTTTTTAAATTAAACTTTTCAAAATGTTAATATTCAATGTTTTCTTAGGATATGATATAGTTTAAAATCTTTAAATCCTAGTATCTTTCATGAAATTTATTATACACTATTTTATGCATCATACTTTCGATATTTGTACATGTATGCATATTTTTCCTATTTATTTTTTCACTATATAGAAACTAACAATACACAATTCGACATGATACACAATATGAAAAAATAGAAAAACGATACATGATACATTTTACAAGTTAACAACTATGGTCCCGTTCTACATGGTCTCTCTTGCATTCAGATATTCTACAGATTTAGTTAGTTATTTTCACAAGATTTATGATTTGCAATGGTGCAGATAATACTGAATACAGACGAAACAAAGTATGGTGGTCAAGGACTTATTGAAGAAGGGCAATATCTTCAGAGAACCATTAACAGAAGGTACTCAGAGTTTCTTGAATCTTTTTCTACCTTCCCAACATTGTTGTTGCTGGACGGTTTTTTGTATTCTTCTACTTACGGAGCTATCATTTTTATCTTTGCAGAGTTGACGGTCTCCGAAACTGCTTAGAAGTGTCTCTTCCCAGTAGAACTGCGCAGGTTGGTAGCTACTTGCTGCAATCATTTATTCATTTATTTCTCTGGTAGTGGCATTAGACTGGGATTTGTTATTTTCCTTACATTGCTTGGTGTCAGAATTGCACCCACTATTCTGAGAGGTATGAAACCCCATACATGGATTGTGAACATCCCACCATATTTCATTCTTTCGACAGCTTTTGAAATAAGGCAAATGAAACCAAAGGTCACTAGTTATGATAATCTGATTTGGTTGTGACTGTAAATAGACACTACTCACATCTGACTACCAAATTGTCATATTCTGCCTCTAGTGATTAAATGCTGAGGAACTTAGTGCTGCTTCCCACTCTTAATCCTGGACGCAGTGAATCAGGAGCCAATTCCTTATATAATCTACTCTTCCTGTAGAGTTTGAAATTGCTCCCACATTTACAGCTTAAAAATTGTTTTAATTTGTTTCAGGGTGTTATTGGAGAGCCTCATACATTTCATAGGAGCTGCTTTAAGGACAAATAAAAAAAAATTAGAAAGTATATATGTATATATTTGCACTATTTACCTCGAATCGAATAGCTCATTATAACCAAGCATTCTGATATGCAGCTTGCATTCTCATATTAAACATCATGGATTGCCTATAACCTGATGTGGATTTTATCTCTTCAATTTATGCAGGTCTACAAATTAAGCCGGATTTTAAGAATATGAGGCCCTTCATGTTCTCATATGACCTTGCTATGCAGATTATATGATTTCTCAGAGAAAATATGACAAACCTGGTGGACATTCATTAAGCTTGTATGGCTTGTGTGCATCACTTCCTTTCCTAGTCAGACGAAGACTGGAGTTGGTGGTGGAGTTTCATAATTCAGCAACCAAATTAGCATATAAGGAAGAACTATAGCTATGGTCATTGTGGGAGCTGCACACAACAATGCTGCCATGGTTGGACTGATCACTTCTCTAAGAAGCTCTGGTACATTTATGCTGGAGACTGATCTTTTCTGCCAATTTGAAGGTAACATATTGGATGGTCTTGCTGCTCAAAGGAATTGCTCCTTTGGAGCAATGGAGTGGAGGGCTTTGAGACACCACTACTTGACTACCCAACTTCTTGGTGAATGTACTTGTTTATAAAGGAAAATGGTCTATTGTGTTATAAGAACAGACAATGACTCGAGTTTTAGAGAACTGAGGCCACCATGTATCTCATACAAGCTGGAGTTTGAAATTAATTATTATTTTAATGTGCTACTTTAAGCTTATTTTATTTATTTTAATCCTTCAATAAAAAAAATAATATGAAATTACATAAGTTTTAAATTGATTTTAATTATATTTTATTTTTTTTTATATTTTTCATAATATAGTTAAATATGAGAAAAATATTTTTCTTAACAATTTTTTTCTTCTTTTCTTGATGCTTCTTGAAGAAGCAAACATAACCCTAAAATTCAATATACACTCATCTTCCATCTTTTTTTCTCCATTTCTTCTCTTCCATTCTCTCTAAAACCTGAACATAATTTTTAAAAAAAATTTGTTTTTTTTTTAACAATATAAATAAATAATTATCTCTACTATACTAAAGTGCATTTTTATCATTTTTTTTTCTATGTTTTCATTTTTCGAGGTTTCGAAATGAGACATCGAGAAATGTGTTCAAAACTATAAGGTTAGATAGTTTTTGAAGTGTTCAACACTGTACCTTCTAATGCTTTCAAGGACATTCGATGTGTACCTTACACTTATATAATATTTTTGGTACGTGAAAATGTGTGGTGACATATATTCTCATGTTTGAATAATTTAAATAATAATAAGAATGAAATCATCAATGATTTTAAAGGAAATGAAATCTTATTTATAAGTGAGATTTAAGGGGCATTTCGATTATCTGGTGCAAGTTATTTTTAAAATATTTTTCAAGGATTCAAAAATCAAAAAACCTTTTTGGATAAATCATTTTTTAAATAATTTTTTTTTTATTTTGATTTTGAAAAAATAAATTATAAATACAATTTATATATTATAAAATAAATTTAATCCAAGTCTTATTAAAAATAAAAATTATTTTTAATTAAAAATAAAGTAAAAATAAATATTTTTTAATAAAAATATGAGTAGTAATATTATGATAAAATCATAAATTATATATATATATATATATATATATATATATATATATATATATATATATATATATATATATATATATATATATTTATAAATTTTATAAAAATATAATATTAACATCTTATAAAGTATAATTGCTTTATTTTGTTAAAAATACATAATAATAATTTACAATTAATAAGTGCTAATACTATTTTTTAAAATTATTAAACTTATTATTTTATTTTTTTAAATTATTGTTTAAGAACAACATCCAAACAAAGGTATTAATTTTTAAAAATAATTTTGTCTTTAAATCACAAGCTCAAATAAGTTTTTATTATTTAGCAAAGAAACTCTTAGAGATGTCTTTTTAATATATATATATATATATATAAAATAAAAAAATAAAAATATTTTAAATTATATATAGTGTAAGAGTTTTTTTTTTTAAATAAAAATAAAATATTATTTTAGACTATATATACAAATATTATTGCCCATTTTTTTTATTTTCATTCTTATTATTACTTAATATTGAAATTGAAACAAATAATCATTTCAACCCTCAATTCCTATTTACATCCAAATGTAATAATTAAAATTATCAAATTTATTTGCATTTAAGGAAAAATATAAATAAAGAGAAAATTTTCATTTCCATTTTTTATTTCTGTATATCAAACATGGCATTAACGATACTCGACGGTATTAATGATTAAGCGTTTGGATAGGGGAGGCCTCTTGTAGGATTGATGCTTCCGCATTACTTCAATATTTTTCTGTTATAATATTTCATGGATTTGGAATGGTCATGAAAGTTGGGAGAATCACACGCCTTTCACGAATCAAAGGCTTTCAGAGCTTACAAGTCACAACCACATGGTTGAAACATGGTAACAAAATAAGTACAAAGAAAAATAAAAATAAATTTAAAATTAACAATTTAAAACTTATTTCATTTATCTTATTTTAATTTTTTAATATAAAAATTAAATAATTTAAAAATATATAAGTTTTTAATTAGTTTTAATTATATTTTATTTTATTTTATATTTTTTTATAATATAATTAAATATGAGAAAATTATTTTGTGTATAAAGTTTTTTTCTTTTCTTGATACTTGAAACCAAACATAATATTAATTTCTTTCATTTTTTTCTCGGATTTGTATAGTATAATTCAAAGATTTCTCAAATAGATAGAATTAAAGAAAATATATAAGAGAGTTTAACAATGGAAAAATAAAAGCGATAATGTCATTAGATAAAAAAAAAAAAAACATAAAAATGTAAAATATTGATTTTAATGACATACGATGATACGAAAGGTATAAAGAAAATAGCCTGCGCTCCCACGCACGAGACACGCACGTGGGGCTGGGCCTTTTACCCCCTCCGAAAATGGAACTGTCCCTCTAAAGAAATCAACTGACAGACGAACCACGGCGAGAAACTGAAGGAAAGTACAAGAAACAGAGGAAGAAAGTGAGAGAGAGAGAAAGAAGGGCCTTCGATATCTGCACCTTTGGCCATGGCGAACCTGCCTCAATCGCTATCCATGAATGCCCCCTTCGGAGGTCCGCCCTCTTCGGCGGCCAACCCCGCCGGAGCTCAGGTCAACAAGGAACGGAAGTTGGCGTCCGCCGAGAATTTGGTGCTCGAACTCAGCAATCCTGAACTTCGTGAAAACGCTCTTCTTGAACTCTCTAAGGTAGAATCATTCTCTGTATACTCATCCAAGAGTTATTGTTTTGTTTTGTTTCGGTTTGGTTTTTTTTATTGTTTTCGTACGTTGATATTTGTTTGATTTCTGACATGTTGGAGGGCAGTGAGTGATAATTAGGAATCTTGATGACAGGTGTGGTAGAGATAGTTGAAATGTGATTCCAATTTTTCCTTCCTCAGCAACCAAACGGATCATTAGGGTTTCAATCTTTCGTGCGTATATTGGATTAGAAGTATATTAAGCGTGGAAAAGTAGGTTTTCTTTTAATGTCTGTTTTGTTGTTTATATCTTCAACTATCCAGTATAAGGTTCATTAGATAGGATATTCGGGTGAGAGATTTATCTTGCAATTGGGTGCAGAGAAAACTAAGGCAAAGAAAGGAGAAATTAATTTTGGGTCTTGTGTTCTCTGTTGTATTGGTTTGTAAAGAAAATGAAACGTATTAGCTAAGCCAAATATTTGTGTTAGTCTCCATTGGATGGAGGTCTTTGGTCTTCTTATTAGCAGGCAAAAGTTTAAGATCTAAAATGCTAGTTCTTTTCCGTTTCACCCATCCTCAGTAAAGAAGTGAAGTGGAATTTTGGTTTCAAACTGTTCTCATTTAGCATGCTTTTATGCGTTTATGAATGGATGTCATGGCATGAATAAGTTTGATTTTGTTTTTTTTTTCCTCAAGTTTTGGGAATAGGGAGTAGCATAAATGACATGCAAACTGATAAATAGGCATTCATTTTTGGTTAGTTACATGTGGTATCTGCGATATTTGATTTTTGATGGTTTGGTTCTCAGTTTTACAAATTTGTAAACGCACAAAATTGTAATACTGCATGTTGAATGGGTTATGACTAATTGTGAGGTTTTTGTTTGTTACTTCAAGAACTTGAGCAAATTTCCAAGTGAGTTTAATGTATGAGAATGTTAATATTTTTTTTTTTTTTTGATATGTAACACAAAGAGTATATATAAAAAAAGAAATGCCAAAACATCGTCCCAAAGTATACAGGAAGTATGCGTATAAGAATAGTAAAATAAGCTGGTTTCTATACTTGAAAGGGCAAGAATAGGATTTTCTGGACCAGGGTATGATAAAGCATTTATTCAGATGGATGACTGGGGGTTTTGACCTTATTTCAGCATTCTTCACTAGATGTAGGCCTTTACCAGTGGGTTCCATCTCTATTCTCATGCATTATTCAGTTCTGTGGCTGTAATTTGCCCATGTTTTGTGTGGGTTCCACCTATATTTGCCAGTTGGCTTTGAGTATCCTTCCACATGTCCTGTTTTCTTCCATCAGTATCAACTGAGATTGATTTATGCAATTATTATGCCATATTTCAACCTTTTACCACTCCCTGATTTAGTGCTTTGATCAACACTCACTTCTTTGCACATAGTTCCTCAAGTCCTCTCATCATCACCTATTTAGGCCACTCATTTTTCAAAGTTTGTTCCCCTAATTTCCTTGCATTTTTTGATAAGATTCTTTGGTTGCATAACATTTGGCTGCATGAATTATTGTTGCCTTTTTAGAGCCTTGCAGATTTTTCTTCCTCTCAAACGGATTTTCATTTTATCTTTTTTTTTTTTTTTTAATATATTGGATACACCAATGTACATGTCTCACATTCAGAAAACTGCTACTTAGATTTGGTTTAGTTAGAATGCTTCTGGTACATAACCTAATGATTTGTTTCTCCGTGTTAATTCCTTGCTCTAATTGTATGGGTAACATCAATTTCTCCATTGTTAATAGTGATAGATTGTGAACATAAGTTTTTTTTTTTTTTTTTTTGGTAGGCAAACAAGAAAACATGTATTAGTAGTGCCTAAAATGAGGTGGTGCAAAGTACACATGAAGTATACAAAATGCGCATTGGTGACAAAGAAAAGAAACAAAAAGATCCCTCTCCTTACTTTAGGCTGAACCAATCTACAAAATCTAATATAGACATTGTGTGATCCTTTATATACACCCTAGCCTACTTCCTAAAGGTATACAAAAAAGCAGATTTGATTGCTGGTCTAACTGCTCAACATTATTAAAAGCTCTTCTATTCCTCTTCTTCCAAAGAGCGTCCAAAACAAGCATAAGAGAGTGACCCTCCATGCTTTTTTCCCTTTTTTCCTCATGAAAGAGTCATGCCAACCCAACAAGTTCTCTCTCATTGAAGAATGCATAACCCACTCCGCTCCAAAAAGACCAAGAATCAAGTGTCACACCATTTGTGCTTTGGAACAATGTAAAAGCAAGTGGTTTATCGTTTCCTCCACACATTTGCACAAGTAACATTTATTGGGGAGAGTCCAACCCCTCCTTTTGAGTTGGTCAAGAGTAAGGATTCTACCCCATGATGCTTCCCATGCAAAAAAGTTGACCTTCATTGGTGCCTAAGACCTCCACACAATACTAGTTGGGAAAGGCTCTCTAAATCCCCTAGATAAGGAAGAATAAAGAGATCTCACTAAAAATTTGTCACACTTGGATTCATTCCACCTTCGTTTTTCCTACACTTCATGTTTAATTACTACCAATTATAGTTTCTGAAAGAAACTCTTCACTTCCACCAACTCCCAATCATTAAACTGCCTTGAAAAATGGGAGCTCCAACCGCCCCTTCCCCAACCACCTCGCAATCCTTTGCTACCCATCCCTCTTTGTTAGAAGCAACATAAAATAAATTTGGAAAGATTTCTTTCAAAATTTGATCCTCGCACCACAAGTCTTTCCCAAATTTAATTCTTCTCCATTCCCAAGTAAAAAAGCAAGACCTACCTTTTATAACCTCCCATTCGTATATGATGGCTTTCCAAACCCCCACTTCATATCCAACTCTCACCCTTCTCGAACACCACCCCCCGTCCTCTTCTCCAAACATTCCTATTATGATTTTTTTTCATAAGGAATCCCTTTCTATAGCAAATCTCTAATTCCACTTACCATGTAAAGATTTGTTAAGGACATAGAAGTTGTGAAGTCCCAGGCCCTTGATTATATCATATAAAAATATATATGTGAAATAAGGTGTGCCTCACTTCACTAAAGCACGATCCTTAGGTGCGCCTTGCACTTCAAGCTCCAAGAGGACTTTGCATTTTGGTGCGCCTTGAGCCTTTTAAAACTATGGTTAAGAGGACTGAAACCTTCCCCTAACATAATAAAAGATGTGTTTTCTGGTTTATCATTTTTAATACCAAGATGAGTGCTATAGGAAGAAAAAAACTAGATCCATGTTTCATATTATCTATAGTATTTACGTATACTTTGAGTCGCTTTTTTAGCGTCTCTTTTATATATGAAATCTTATTTACTTATCAAAAAAAAAAAATTATCTATAGTATTTACTTATCAAAAAAAAATATTATCTATAGTATTGAACCTACAATCTAAGATGACTCAACAATCATGACTATAGATGTTTAGGGATAATCCAAAGTTTCATACATTAGTTAAGTTACAGGAAGCATTTAGGGATAAACTCTAAGCATTTCCATTTATTTGATCTTGTTGGACTTGAGAATGTGATAGTTGAGTCGTGAAGTATGATCATGTATTAGAGGATATATGACGTGTGTTCTGGAATTTGAGTTAAAACCATTCTGGACATCCTTTCAGCTTGAAACATGTCTTTTGAGCATGCAGCATCTTATTACAATGTGTGCAAATTAAAGACTTCTTGTGTCCAACTTTTGGAGAGCTGGAGGTAACTAGTACAATTGGAGCTTGAACAATACTTAGGTTGAACTCTCTTGTAAGCCACCTGCAAGCATAGTAGCCTGATGAAGCTTCTCATGCTTGACATAGGCATATGCACCATGGAGATTAGGAAGAGGATCCTACCTTAATACTTGTACCCTAATCTGGTCAGAACTTGGGTCAAGGCCAGCTAGAAAACCATAATCCCTCTTGTTCTCAATCTCTTGTTTAGTTTTCCTGTATCCAAAACACACCATATCACATGGTTGAGAAAATCAAGCTCCTATTAAATAGCCTGAAGAGCAAACAAATAGCTAGTCAATGTCTTCCCCTGTGTCTATTCTCATGTGGCCTATGCCTATGTTCATAGATCTAAGAAGCATCACTCCATCAAAATATGTTTGAGCCACAACATCCCAAATAGCATGAGCTGTAAGATGTTGAAGAAAAGTAGCACTAATATTCGAAGTCATCAAATTAAGAAGCCATCATATGAACATGACATTCTCCTTCACCCAAGTAGAGAAGGAAGGATCAGAAATAGCTGGTTGTTTCTCCTATTGCGTATACAACTTTCCCTTTTTTTAATATGCAGCTTCATGAACTAGGACTAGGCGAAGTAATTCTCATCAAGTTTGTTAGAAGACATTTGCACATTCATGTTATCATGTTGAACTGTCACAGCCAAAGGAATAAGTGGTGGTGCTATGCCAGAACCAGAAATTGTTGACACCAATTTGGACACAATTCTTTATGTGAAGGCAGTTCCAAATTTAAAAAACAAGGATGGGATGACAATGGAAATAGGTTAGCAATAATAGCTCAAACCTAACAATCACAGAAATTGCTTTGATACCATGCTGATTTAGAGAGAGAAACTGCTGATTTTTTACTTCATAACTTGTACAAGTATATATATTAAAACTATGCAAGGAAGAGTCTAAACCAAATCCCTACAATCTGCTCCTAAGTTATAACAATCATAATAATTAATTCTGATAAAAAAAGAAAAAAACAATCATAATAATTAATGAGATTCTTAAAATAAAGGAGCTAAAAATCTATTCCTTACAAATAGAAATTATAATTATAAACCCTTAAAATAAAGGTGCCAAATATGAACAATGCTTTAAAAGGGTATTGAGCCTCAAGGTGAGACTCTACAAATTAGCTTTAATCTACAAATTAGCTTTAATGCTATAGACTTAGGGTAATCAAGGCTTCAACCTTACTTAGTCGAGGCTTACATTCTTAAGCCTTTAGCCTCAAGATTGTTGAGGCTTAAGCCTCAAATATTTAAAGGGTTTTATAAGCCTCAATATTCGTTGATTTTTAATGGTTCTATGCTTTTGTGAGATTTTGGTTTAGATTTTATGAGTTTTGTTTTATGTCCATGATTAGATTAAACTTTTTGCAAAATAAGAGGAGCTTAGTTGACTTACAATTACACCTTCAAATGGAAGGGGGAAAGGTGATTGGGAAGAAGACATAGTGGAATCATTGACTGCTTTTCTGGCTATCATATATGATTGTGATCATATTACTGAAGATAAGTTAAACTAATGCTACAATTGATGGATGAAGAAGAACAATGAGCAGACATTAACTCTAATGGGAAGATAATACATCTAGTTTGATAAAAAAAATGATAATACAACAACTAGATATGATCATGATTCCTTAGAGGATCCTACAAAGTGATAGTGATGGTAGTGCTAAAGATTGTTTGATAAAACCATGAGAAAGTTAAATTTTAAAAGAGAGCAAAAAGAACTAATTTATTTGATGATTAAACAAAGATATTGTGCTTTCCATTAGCTTTTTATTTGACGACCTCACATTTATCCTTTCCACCAATTTGGACATGATTTGGGTCATGGGTTATCGATTGGGTCAAACTTGATCAAATTCCCAATGATTTCAAAGGTTTCAAACTCCATATTGTTTTAGAAGAAGATTTGTATAGGCAAACCATAATATAAAGTGGCTTTGGTTATAGTAGAACAATGAAGGATATGTTTTGTGGAGAAAAATTGTATTTCTCATTCATATCTTAAAAGTGTATAACAGGTTTTTTTTTTTTTGATTGGAAACGACAAAGGAATATATTGATAGAAAAAAAAAGTACAAGAGAAGAATGAGGAATCCTCCCACCAAAGAAAACTAAACTACAAGAATACGAAAACAAAAAAATACAATGTAATAACGAACAAACTCTCTAGATTAGACCAACCCAAGGGAATTACACGCCGTTTGCCAATCAAGTTGTAACACAATAAGGGGAGGCCCCTTAAAGACCTTGGAACAAAAAGCCCAAAGAGAAGCAATGAAATGAATAGAATCCCAAAGATTCTCTGAATTCCTTGTTTTATCCTCAAAAATCCTCCCATTTTTTTCCCGTCACACAACCCAAATTAAAGTTATGCATGAAGACTTGTGGGACCAGAATGTTGGGGAAGGAGGCTGGAATTTGTGTTTTATTAGGGATTTCAATGATTGGGAGGTGGAGTTGATAGGTGAGTTGCTTCAAGCGTTAAAAGGAGTTAGGATTACTTGGGAGGAGGACTCAATTGTTTGGAACGGAGGGGGAAGTGGGCAGTTTAGAGTGAAGGATGCGTACAGTTGGCTGAATAGGGCTAGGGCTGTCAACTTTCCGAAGAATAAGATCTGGGTGAGAAGAGTTCCAACTAAAATCATGTTTTTCGCGTGGGAAGCTACTTGGGGAAAGATCTTGACTCTTGATAGGCTTCAAAAAAGAGGGTGGCAGCTCCCGAATAGGTGTTTTTTGTGTGCTTGCGAAGCGGAAAGCGTGGATCACTTACTTATTCATTGTACAGTGGCTAGAGTGCTTTGGGACTTAGTGTTGGGCTTAGTTGGGGTCAAGTGGGTGTTTCCTTATACTGTAAAGGAGGTTTTATATAGTTGGGGGGGTTCCTTTGTGGGAAAAAAAAAGAAAAAATTCTGGAATTCCATTCCGTTATTAATTTTTTGGATGGTTTGGAAGGAAAGGAATAGATTAGCCTTTAGGGGGGGGGGGGTCTTAGTAATTCAGAGGTTTAAATATCCTTTTGTTTGTAATATCTGTCCGTCCGTCAAACGAAGGCCCAAGTGGGTCAAAGGGCTGCTCCCAACAGCCCGATCCTGGTGGTAATCAAAGGGAGGGCCCAAAATCGTCAGTAGCCCAAGAGGAGATGGGCTCCCTGTTGCAGTGTCTCGTCCCCAGTCATCTTCTTGCACCAGAGCCGTTCGTTGCGAGGGAGTCTGACGACACAAGGAAGATCCAAGGTGGGGTCAGGCTGACAGAGACGGATAGGGCGCTCGAAGAGGAAGCAATGAGGTATGGAATGGGGTCTAGTTCTTGGGGGAAAAGGGATTTAGGGGATCCTCATCTCAATTCTTTTCTTTTTGATCGGACTCCGGAGGGGGAGTTTTTCGATCATTCTGGGGATTTGGGTGAGGCAGTTCGGGCTGATAATTCATTGTGGCTTACAGTGTATGAGGCTAGTAATGAAAGGATGAATGGCTGCAAGGAATTGGGACTATCCAAAAGCAGTAGTGATAAAGGCAGGGGAATGAATGGGGTTGGGGACATATATGATGCTCAAGTTGAAAGAAGGGAACTGGAGGGCAAATGGGAAGAGAGTGGCTTGGCGAGGTTCAGCCAGTTCCTGGGATTCCCCACGGAGGGGTTGGAGAAGGAAATACTGAATTTTTTGACCAAAATCAGAAAAAGACGGGAGAAAATTCATAGCAAAGAGCTACTGGAAAAGTCTAAATTTGAAAGGGAGCTAAGAAGGTTGGAATGCTCCATAAATTATGAGGGGGGATGAAACAGAAAGGCTCGGTACAGGGCAAAGGGCGCCAAATTGTGATTGTCCAATGAAGGTGAAAATTCTGAGCTGGAATATAAGGGGAGCAAATGATAGCTCCAAAAGAAAAGTGATTAAGACGTTTATAAGAAATCAGAGGGTGGACCTAATTTGTATTCAGGAGACAAAAATGCAAGTTATGACGGATAGCATAGCGAGAAGTTTAGGCTCTGGGAGATTCCTAGATTGGAAAGCTGTGAATGCAGAGGGGGCTTCGGGAGCAATTTTTATATGTTGGGATAAGAGGACTTTGGACACTATAGATTGGGAGGAGGGACAGTTCACATTATCTTGCAGATTCCGGAACGTTGAAAATGGGATTGTCTGGGTGTTTACGGGAGTATATGACCCGTTCTCTAAAGTGGAAAGGGATGCGTTATGGGAAGAGTTTGGGGCAATTAGAGGGTTGTGGGAAGACCCCTGGTGTGTAAGGGGGATTTTAACATTACTTTGTTTCCGAGGGAAAGGAGTAGACAAAGAAGAATTAGCTCAGCAATGAGGAAATTTGCTGAAACTGTGAATGATCTTGGGCTGGTGGATCTTCCTCTTCAGGGGGGAGAATGTACTTGGAATGGGGGCCAGAATAATCTGACCTGGGCTCGTTTGGACAGATTTCTGGTGACTCCTTGCTGGATAGACCAATTCAGTGGGATTAATCAATGTAGACTACCCCGTCCGGTATCTGATCATTTCCCAATAATGTTAGTGGGGGGTGGGATAAGACGTGGGCCGATTCCATTCAGATTTGAAAACATGTGGCTTAAGGTTGAGGGTTTCAAAGAGCTGGTGCGCAGCTGGTGGCAAGGAATTGATGTAAGGGGCAGTGCTAGTTACAAGTTGGCTACCAAGATGAAGGAAATAAAAAAGAAGCTGAAAGTCTGGAATAGGGAAGTCTTCGGCAAGCTGGAGAGCAATAAATCTGAAGCCTTGCAGCAGGTGGAATTCTGGGATAGGGAGGAAGACGAGAGAGTTCTGACTGTGGAGGAAACAGAGTTGAAGAAAGAGGCAAAAGAAAATTACAGAATATGGGTGATGATGGAGGAAACTCACTGGAGACAACTCTCAAGAGAAATATGGCTAAAGGAGGGGGATAGAAACACGGGGTTCTTTCATCGTATGGCAAGTGCTCACCGTAGAAATAATTCTCTGGAGAGAATTAAGATCAATGGGGAATGGCTTCTAGAGGAGCAGGAAATTAGGGAAGGAATTGCTAATGCGTTTAAAAATTTTCTATCAGAAGATACGGGGTGGAAGGCAGATATTGGGAGAATTCAGCTTGAACAGATCAGCCATCAAGAGGCTGAGAATCTGGAGAGGCCCTTTTCAGAGGAAGAAATCCATGCGACCCTGATGGAGATGAATGAGGATAAAGCCTCTGGCCCGGATGACTTTACTCTGGCCTTTTGGCAAAGCTGTTGGGAGTTTATCAAGGAGGAGATTCTAGAAATGTTCAAGGAATTCTACGAACATAGCTCTTTCCTCAAGAGCCTCAACAATACTTTCTTGGTGTTGATTCCCAAGAAAAGTGGGGCTGAGGACCTAGGAGACTTTAGACCCATTAGTCTACTTGGGGGGTTGTACAAGTTATTGGCTAAAGTGCTAGCTAACAGACTGAAGACAGTTGTTGGAAAGGTGGTCTCTACTTCTCAGAATGCCTTTGTGAGAGGAAAACAAATTCTTGATGCCTCCTTAATTGCAAATGAAGTGATAGACTCGTGGCAGAAACGAAAAGAAAAGGGTCTTATATGTAAGTTGGATATAGAAAAAGCTTATGATCGTATCAACTGGAAGTTTCTGTTGAAGGTGTTGCAAAAAATGGGTTTTGGGCCAAAGTGGGTGGGGTGGATGTGGAGCTGCTTATCCTCAGCCAAATTTTCAGTGTTGGTTAACGGTGTGCCTGCAGGTTTCTTTCCTAGCACTAAAGGTCTTAGACAAGGAGATCCCCTGTCTCCTTATCTCTTTGTTATGGGGATGGAAGTGTTAGATGTTCTTATTAGGAGAGCTGTGGAGGGGGGCTTCTTATCAGGGTGTAATATAAGGGGTGGCAGTGAACCCTCTATGATCATATCTCACTTGTTTTTTGCTGACGATACAATTATATTCTGTGAGGCCAGAAAGGAGCATTTAACCATTTAAGTTGGATTTTATTCTGGTTTGAAGCGGCGTCAGGCCTAAGGATTAATTTAGCCAAGAGTGAAATCATTCCAGTTGGAGAAGTGGTGGAGATGGAGGAGTTGGCTATTGAGCTAGGTTGCAGGGTGGGGTCCTTACCTTCTCAGTACTTGGGTCTTCCCTTAGGGGCTCCTAATAAAGCGCCCTATATGTGGGATGGGGTGGAAGAGAGAGTCAGGAGGAGACTAGCTCTTTGGAAAAGACAATATATTTCTAAAGGGGGAAGAGTCACTTTAATAAAGAGTACTTTGGCTAGCATGCCAATCTACCAAATGTCTATCTTCAGAATGCCCAAGATTGTTGCTAGAAGACTTGAGAAAGTGCAAAGGGATTTCTTGTGGGGAGGGGGAAATATGGAGGGGAAAATTCATTTGGTAAATTGGGAGGTGGTATGCATAGACAAGGATAAAGGTGGGCTAGGCCTTAGAAAGCTAGCCATGTTGAACAAAGCTCTGCTTGGTAAGTGGATATGGAGATTTGCTTGTGACAAAGATAATCTTTGGAAACAAGTGATCAAGGTGAAGTATGGGCAGGAGGATTTTGGGTGGAGGCCAAAGAAGGCTAATGGGGCAGTGGGAGTAGGGGTTTGGAAAGAGATTTGGAAAGAATCTGATTGGTGTTGGAATAACATGACTTTCAGAGTAGGGAAGGGCAACATGATCAAATTTTGGATAGATGTGTGGTGTACAGAGTCAGCGCTGTCCCATTGTTTCCCTCATCTCTTTGGTATGACGGTCCAAAGGAATACAACGGTTGAGGAAATGTGGGATCAAAACTCGGGACAAGGAAATTGGAATCTAAATTTTTTGAGGGATTTCAATGATTGGGAGATGGAGTTGGTTGGGGATTTTCTACATATATTGAGGGGTCACAAGCCCTCTCTGGAGGAAGATTCAGTCCTGTGGAGGAAAGGAAAAAGAGGTCAGTTCAGGGTCAAGGAAGCGTATAGTTTGTTGGCGAGGTCTGCTGATACAGGTTTTCCTTCTAGGAGCATTTGGGTGGCAAGGGTGCCAACTAAAGTTGCTTTTTTTGCGTGGGAGGCAACTTGGGGGAAGGTGCTCACTTTGGATAGACTTCAAAGAAGAAGGCTTCAACTTCCAAATCGCTGCTTCCTGTGTGGTTGTGAGGAAGAAAGTGTAAATCATATCCTTATTCATTGTACAGTGGTTAGAGCTCTATGGGATATTGTTTTTGGTTTAGTTGATGTGAAATGAGTTTTTCCAAAAAGTGTAAAGGAGGTCTTAGCTAGCTGGAGGGGCTCGTTTGTGGGAAAGAAAAGGAAAAAGATTTGGGACGCCATTCCGTTGTGTATTTTTTGGACGGTGTGGAAGGAGAGGAATAGATTAACTTTTAGGGGAGGTGTGTTGAATGTGCAGAAGTTAAAGAATTTTTTTGTTTGTAATCTATGGAGTTGGGCCAAATTGTATGTAGGTGAGGGGGCGTTCTCCCTTATAGGTTTCCTAGAGTGGATAGCTTCCATTTAAAGGGAGGTGATTCTTTTGTTGTTGTTTTTTGAGGCCTTAGCTGCCTTGTATACTCCCTGTATACCTTGTGGCGTTGTGCCTTTTGAATGAATATCCTTTACTTATCAAAAAAAAAAAAAAAAAAATATCTAGGGTTGGGCTAAATTGTATATGGAAGAGGAGCCGCATTCCCTTTTAGATTTCCTGGAGTGGATTGCCTCCAGTTGAGGGGTGGTTTGTTTTTTTGGTCTTTTTGCTTGTTTTGGCCTTTGCTGCCTTGTATACGTCCTGTATACGTTGAGGTTTTTAGCCTCTTTAATGAATTGTGCTTGCTTATAAAAAAAAAAAAAAAGTAATGCATGCAACTTGCCACAAAACTATCCCTCTCTTAAATAAACCAAAACCATTGTAATTGATGGACAACATGTCGGAAATGCTCATCGGGGGAACTCAATCCGTCTTGGCTAACTGAAATAATCTTTGTCATAACCCTATCGTTAAAGAACAATGTAGGAAAAAATGATCTGCTGATTCTCCATGCCTCATGCACAACTTACAAATATTAAGACTAAGAGCTTTGTAGGGTCTTCTCAATTGTAGCAAGTCATTAGTATTTACTTTCTTGTGTGCCACCAACCAGACAAAGGACTTGACTTTGAAAGGGACTTGAGAATTCCAAACGAACTTAGTAGGGAAAACTGGAGGAGAGCCAGAACATTGGGATAAGGTTAGAAAGAAAGATTTGACTGTAAAAGCCCTGAAGAAGATAAAGACCAGGATTTCACATCTGAAACCAAAGATGACAAATGTAAACAATCAAGTGACCGCATGAGGCCTTCTAAATCTTCTATCTCAGAATCGGATAGGTTGCGACAAAAATTAAAGTTCCAAGATAAGGGACGAGTAGTTCTGATAATTGAAGAAATAGGAATATTTTTATCCGTGACTACTCTAAATAGTCGTGGATATTGGGATCCCAAAGGTTGGTCCCCCCACCACAAGTCTTCCCATAACCGAATTCTTTCCCCATCTCCTACCTCAAACCGAGTAAACTTGTAAAACTCCTAAAAGACTTGTGCAATAGCCTTCCAAGGACAACGATGTGACCATCTGACTATAGTGTTGGCATCCCAACCATTAGAGTGTGATATTTAATATATAAGCTTACAATTATATACAACAACAAAAAGAAAGAATAAGGAAAGACTTGGAAACTACCATATTAAAGATTCCTACAAATTAGGGATTATATACACAAATAGACCCAAATATATATTACAACTGTGGAAGATATACGACCGTGTATACAACTATAATAATCTTCAAATACAACTGTGTATATGACTATAACAAGTTGTACTAATCTTCAACAGATATTATTCATTCCCAACTTGATAATGATTTCTTGAGACCGGACATTGGCTAATCCTTTTGTTAAGACATCGACTAATTGACTTCCAGTGGACACATATGGTGTGCAGGTTAAGCCACCGTCCAACTTTTCCTTAATTAAATGTCAGCCTACTTCCCCATGTTTGGTTATGTGATGTTGTACCAGGTTATGTGCAATGTTGATGGCTGACTTATTGTCGCAATAAAGTCTCATCGATGTCTCCCACTTAATCTTCAAGTCCTCCAGGATAATCTTGAGCTAGAGCAACTCATAGATTCCTTAAGCCATTGCACGAAACTCTGCTTCTACATTAGATCTTGCAACAATGTTCTGTTTCTTACTACTCCTCCAAGTTATCAAGTTCCCTCCAAGAAAAGTATAATATCTTGTAGTAAACCTTCAATCAACAACTGATCTTGCATAATTTGCATCAGTATAAGCCTCCAGTGATAGCTCAGTGCTTTTCTTAAACAAAATTCTTTTCCTTGGAGTTGCTTACAGGTACTGTAGGATTCTATATACAACTTGGAGATGAACTTTCTTTGGGTTATGCATAAATTGACTCACAAGGCTGACTGCATAGGCTATGTTTGGTCCCGTATGTGAGAGGTAGATTAGCTTGCCAAAAAATCTTTGGTACATACCTTTGTTTATAGCCACATCCTTACTTGCTTCTCTAAGCTTGTGATTTAGATCAATAGGTGTATTAGTCGATTTACATCTTGTTTTTCCTATCTCCTGCAATAAGTCAAAAACATACTTCTGCTGGGAGAAAAATACCCTTTTTTGAGTAAGCCACTTCAATTCCCAAGAAATACTTTAGTCTTCCAAGCTCCTTTATTTTGAACTCTTTTGCTAAACACCAGTTCAATGCTTCTCTTTCTTCAAGATCATTTCCGGTCACTATTATATCATCCACATAAACCATTATGACAGTTACTCCCCCTAAGGCCGAGTGTTTAACAAATAAGGTGTGGTCATTGTGGCTTTGTTTGTAGTCAACAATTGTCATGACTTAGGCAAATCTTCCAAACCAAGCATGTGGAGATGGTTTTAGCCCATACAAAGCTTTCTTCAATTTATATACCTTTTTTCCTTTAAAGTGCATATTAAAACTAGGTGGAAGATCCATAAAAATTTCTTTTTTGAGCTCTCCATGTAAGAACACATTTTTCACATCAAACTGTTGTAATTCATCGTCATATTGGGCAATTAAAGAGGGTAAAACTCTCATAGTGTTCATCTTGGCTACTGGTGCGAAAGTCTCATGGTAATCTATTCCATATATCGAAGTCCTCTTCTCCCTCACACCGATAACATCTACTTGGAAGATACTGACCCCTCCTTTTTAGTTAATCTAGAGTTTGAATTTTTTCCTAATCTGCTTCCCAAGCAAAAAAGTTGACTCTCATCAACACCTATGGGTTCCACAGAATGCTTGTGGGGAATCCTTTTGGGAAGCAACAGGCTAAGGAGGCATAGTAAGATTTAATTGAAAAGGTGTCCCCTTTGATAACCGCCAAACCATAACATCCTCTACGCCTTCTCTAACCACTTGCCCTTGCAACCTTTTAAGCAACTCTTCCACCTCTTCCAATTCCCAATCGTTTATCTATCTTGTGAACATTGGATTCCAACAACTTGCTTCCCCAATCCATTCACGCATATGATCTACCTAGGTTTCTTTATTAGTGGTTATTGAGAACAACTTATGAAAAGTCACACCCAAGGGTTCCTCCCCACACCACCTATCCTTCCAAAACCTTACCCTCCTACCATTTAAAATAGAAACTATAATTAATGTTTAACTTATTCATGACCTGCAAAAGGAAGAAGATATCATAGATGTAATTTATTTATTATTGTGCAAGGATATGGTATGGTTTGAGTGACAATTTCTTAAACTTATCCACTTTATACCATTTTTTTTATTCGTATGAATAAATACAATTCTTTCTTAACTATTTTTAATTTATTATTTAAGTTGCAATGGGAAAAAAGGGGTAACAATATAACATTAATTTAACTAACATGTAGTACTAGCCGGTGACTCAAAATGTGACCCTAAGCTTGTAGTGCCATCTCTCCACGCGATTATGAGGTGCGTCAGATGCAAACCAATGAAAAGAAAATAGTGTGCCTCGAGGGTTTGACACCTCCACCCATGAGACACACACGTGGAGCTCAGTCTTTTGCTCGTCTACAAATGGAACCTCTTTCTCTCTCTTGAAAGAAATAACAAAGTAGAACCGGTGAGAAAGTGAAGGAAAGTTCGAGAAATAGAGAAAGAAAGAGAGAGAGAAGGGCCTTCGATCTCTACATCCCCGACCATGTCGCTATCCATGAATGCCCCCTTTGGAGGTTCAAGTTCTTCGGTGGTGAGCCCTACCGAAGCTCAGATGAACAAGGATCAGAAGATGGCATCTGCTGAGAGTTTGGTTCTTGAACTTATCAACCCTGATCTTCGTGAAAATGCTTTGCTTGAACTCTCTAAGGTAGGATCATTCTCTAGATTCTGATTCAAATGACATCGTTCTGTTTTGGTTTGATTTTCTTTATTATTTTTGTATGTTAAGGTTTGTTTGGTTGCTGAGAAATTGGGGGGCATTGAATGATAATTAAGATTCCTAATGGAAGGTGTGGTTGAAATAGTTGTGGTGTGATTCCAATTTCTTTTCTTCTCAGCAGTGAAACTGGACATTCAGCTTTGAATCTCTAAAGGGGATTTTGGTTTAGAAACTGTATTAATCATGGAAAGAAAATTTTTTTAAATGTTAATTTTGTTGTTTTTGTCTTTAATTATTAAATAGCTATGTTTAGTAGATGAGATACTTTGGGTGCAGAGAAAAACCAAGGCAAAGGTAAAAAAAGGAATTTTGAGTCTTGTGTGCTTTGTTGTATTAATTTCCAAAGAAAAGGAAACATATGAATGAAGCTAAATAGTTGTTAGACTCGACTGAATGGAGATCTTTAGTCTTCCTATTACCAGGCAAAATTTTAAGATTCCAAATGCTAGTTTCTTTCTCTTTCCCCAGTAAAAATGTGAAGTATTTGGTGAAGCATTTTAAGCATGCTTTTATATGTTTTATGTTGGTGGAAAAATATGTGTTTGGAAGGGTTTTTTTTTCCCCTTTTTTTTGGAGTTGAATTAAATTATTCTTTTGTTTTTCCAGTTAGTCTTTTGTTTTTTCGGAATCAGAGGAGCCTCCAATGGGGCACCTATTACCTTTGATTTTGTATTGTTTTGTTCTTAAGTTTTGGGAACTCACAGCAGCATAAATGACATGCAAACTGGTAAAATAGGCACACATTGTTGGTTGTGGCTTTTGAAGTTACATGTGATCTCTGCTATTTGATTTTTGATGGTTTTACCTCGGTTAAATGAATTCATGAGCACAAAAAATTGTGATGATGCATTGTTAATGGGTTATGGATTATGGTGCGGTTTTTGTCCATTACTTTGAGAATTCTAGCAAGGTTTCCTGTGAGCTTATTGGACGAGAATGGTAAAATGAGCTGGCTGCTACTCTTGAAATGGTAAGGATAGGATATCTGGAATAGGATATCAAAAGGCATTTATTCTGATGGGTGGCAGGGGGTTTCCTCCTTGTCCAAAATTCTACACTAGATGAAGGGCTTTACCAGTGGTTGCACCTCTACTTTCATGTATTATTCAGTTTTGTGGCTGTAATTGCCCATGTTTTGTGCAGGTTCTATGTACATTTGCCAGTAGGCTTTGAGTATCCATTCCACAAGTCCTGTTTTCTTCCATCACTATCAATTGGATTGTTTTGTGCAATTATTGTGCCATTTTTTAACCTTTTATCCCTCCCTGATTTGGGGCTTTGATTAACTCTTGCTTCTTCTTGCGTAGTGTCTCAGTTCTCTCGTTGTGATCGATTTAGGCCATTCATTTTCCAAGTTTGTTCCACTGATTTCCTTATATTGTTTGAAAAATTCTTTTGGTTGCACAGGTTTGGCTGCATGGATTGTTGTGGCCTTCTTGTTGCCTCGCAGATTTTTCTTTTGCTCTTCATTTTAGCATTTTTTTGCATATTGTATACACCATTGTGCATTTGTCACATTCAGAAAACTGTTTCCTTGTCAGTGCCTTGCTACCTAGATTTGGTTTAATTGGAATGCTTTTGGTACCTAACAAAATAATTGGTCTCCCCATGTTAACATGCCTTGCCCTAATTGTATTGATAGCATCAGTTTTTCCCTTGTGAATAATGAAAGACATTGAAAATGGGTTACGTGGTGCATATGTATATATAAACACCAAAAAGAGCACCAGTGATGATCACCAAAAAGGAAAAGACTTACAAAATCTTGTATTAGAGATAAAGTTACAATTTGAGGCTCAAGGGAGGCAAAGAGCAAAAAGGGTTAGCACAGATGGCTGTTAACACTGAGTCCATATTTATCTGCTTATTTTACCTATAAAAAAAAAAACCCACTCCATATTCTTCAACCCCTCAAAACATCTTCTATTCTACTCTTTCCAAATAGATTACATCAAGCAAGGAGGTGCCATCCTCCCAAACCTCTGCAAAACTGCTTATATTTCCTTAACTGCATAGGGAGCATGCTCAAAACTCCAAACAAAGAAAACACCAAATACCACAATTGCAGGCTAGTCTGCAATGAATAATAATGTAATTTGCTGGTTCCTTATCCTGCTTAGAAAGGAAACATCAACCAGCTAAGGGTCATCCCTGTTCCTTAAGCTGGTTCAATATGAGGATTTCATCCCAAACTGGCCCTCAAGTCCGAGGATGTTGATGGAATCCAAACCTTCTTCATTTGAAAGGAGCCCTGCTGTACTGAATTGAAGCAGATAAAAAACTGAACCAATAATTTGCCATTCTTTGCTGACCACCAGCCTAGCTTGTCTGAGCAATTACCCTCAAAGTTACAGCCTGAACACACTAATATAATTATGTTAGTGTGCGTGTTAATGTGTAGCGTATATGTGTATGTGCTTGAGATGTTCTCTTGATAGTAGAGAATGGAACACATGTTTTTCAACATTGTGCACTATGGGAATAGCCAATACGGAGAAGTTCAAGCTAAGGCCTTGAACTCATGCTGCTACTCTCAAGGGGTGTGGATCAGGCAGCTATTGCTGCAGGTCAGGTGTTTGAATTTTCTGTATATAACTACATTTACTTTATCACAGTCATCATCCAAGAGTTACTTCACTCAAATGTTCAACACTTCAGGACATTTGCCTAAATGTTGGCATTCTTATATGCTTACTGATGGGTGTATAAGCTATCAACGGCTTATTTGTTTATGGTTGTGTAATAAGTCTTCATTGGCATGTGATGCAGCTGGCTCCATGTACTTGCACAAATATAATGAAATTAAGTAGAATCTGTTTGTTTCGACTGCAAACTAATTATGGAAACACTATGGTATCTTTCTGCTGTTTGTTGTTGTGAACTGTATGACGTAATTCCAAAGGAACAGGAAATTGACTTGTTGGTCCCAAAAATGACTTACAAACAATTCTTCTGGACTTTTCCCAGAAATAAAAACCTTAGAACTTTTATGGATCAGTAAAAGAATGGATTGAAAAAGTTTTGCATGTAAGACTCAAGGTATTGGTTTTGCATGTAAAACCATTATAATGATTCATAATATTTTTATGCTGAAACAAGTGGAGCCCTCTTTTGCCATGTAGACTTACATGAAGTAAAGCTGAGTAGTTAAATCTGCAAATTTATGTATAGGCATAGCCATTATATTGATTTTTTATTTAGTATGCATAAGTTTATTGAGCATTTGAAGTACAATAGAATTTGCAAATAAGTTTAGATACATGTCTAGCACTATTCTCACATCTATATTTGACCTACCTGACTTTATAACTGCTTTAAAATTTCAAAGATTGTTCTATTTTTTTTATTTTTTTTATTTTGACATTCTTAGGTGTTAGCCAATTCAAGATATCTCCTGATACCATTGGGTACATCCAACTTAATTATTTAGAAATCATTCTACAAGGATGGTTATCATGCCTTGAAGCTTGTTCCTTGTAGTCCTTTTCTAATTTTCTTTTTGGGCAAAATCAATACCGGATAGTACTGTTTCTTATTTTCAAAATGAATTTCTAGAGATAAGCGAATGCTTTTGTTTTTTACTGGATAAATTCATATATTCTACTCTCTTTCTTTTCTTAAGTGGTTTTGGTAATACCTTTGGTTCCAGATTTTTGCACTACAATTATAAACTCGTGTCTGCCCTTGATTTTATTTTTAGAACAAGGAATTATTTCAAGATTTGGCTCCTTTCGTGTGGAATTCTTTTGGTACTATTGCTGCACTCATACAGGTATGCCTAATAAACTTGTTTTGGTTTTTTGTTCTTTCTTTAGAAGAGAGAATTATTTCAAGATTTGGCTCCATTATTGTGGAATTCTTTTGGTACTATTGCTGCACTATTGCAGGTATGCTCTATACAGTTCATGACAGTACTTGATTCAGTTTCCTTTTTGCTTGCTATATCATTTAATGTGCTAGCTTCCTTTATTGTGCTTGTACTGTCATAGAATATTTGCTAAGTTGTTGATATCTGGCGTGATTCTGAAATTGTAATCTGAAATAGGTAAGAATGGATATGCATCAGTGGGGAGGGCAGATATGGGAAATAAAGTTAAAGCAATTTTTTATCTGGTTTTAAATTTCTTTGTACTCCTTTAATGCCTCAATAACTTAGAAAATGGTAAAGCTGTGCCCTTGCTTAGGTAGCATTAGGTTAATTCACATGTTTCAATTTTATTTTATTATTATTATCATTATTATTATTATTATTATTATTATTATTATTATTATTATTATTATTATTATTATTATTTGTATTTAAGATGCTCACTCTATCATTGTTTTTTTTTTTTTCCTTGAACTGGAAAGACTCAACTTTGTTTCTAATTTGGAAGTTCTCTTGTTTGTAAGTCAGGTTGGCTATCGAGTTTTCTCTTCATTGACCTTGGAATTCTTATTATGTGCAGGAGATAGTTTCAATTTATCCTGTTCTATCACCACCAAATCTAACTCCAGCACAATCAAATCGGGTCTGCAATGCACTTGCCCTTCTACAGGTCAAATATTTTTTCTTATTAAGTTCCCTGTTATAGCATTTTTGTCAAAAAAAAATTTCCATACATTTTGTTTATGTTGCACTTGTCATTGTAAAGTCAGCTCCTTGAAAAATTGCCCATAAGACTGAAGTGCTGTTGGTTCATTATTGTTTCAATAGAGTCAAATCTGTCAAAATGTTTAATGATTTTGGTCTTCACCTCAAACATGGGGGAGTTAATTGCTTAACATAATTAGTGTCCTATTTGACAACTTTTGACAGTGTGTGTGCCTGTCTGAGTAAGAGAGAGCACTGATCCTTGATGTTGAGGTGATTGGTGGTTCAATTGTGGACATTGGCTGGTGGCAATTGGAGTTGCCAAGTATATCCAAAGTTAACATATATGAGTTTGATAGACTTCTTCTGTGTAGGGTTGTTCTTTGGATATATGAAATCAAACTAAGAATTTAGAACCCCTCCATTCCCAGTGCAATCCTTTGCCACCCGAGACAGACCTCTAGGGCTTGCTATACTTCATTTTGCATTGATATTGGTTTAGCAAATACATCTGAGCCAGAAGCTTAATTTTCTTTTATCAGAGTATACTTGGTTGTAAGCTTAGGATCTTGAGCTGAGTATGGTTAAACTATCTGCCAATCAAAAAAAAAAAAAAAAAAAGTACTATGGTTAAACTATTCCATTCAATGTGGGTGGTTAATTTTAGGCCATGTTTGGTTTCTAGAAAATTCAAGAGTAAGAAAATAGAGAGGAAAAATAGAATGAAAGGAAAATAATGAAGAATAAAAAAATATATGAAGTCAATAAATATTTTAATATCCTATTTCAAATTCATTTCACTTATTTAACTCTTTTACATAAAGATTAAATAATTTGAAAATGCACAAGCTCCTAACTAATTTTAATTATTTTTCATTTTCTTTCATATTTTTCATAGTAAAATAAAAAATGAGAAAATAAATTTCTTTACTATTTTTTTTTCTTTCCTTAGTACTTTCCTGGTACCAAACAAAACCTTAGTGTTTCCTTAACATCTAGAGCAAATATGACTCTGGTACATGTGTTGAGGTTCATTAATCATGTGTGCATTGGTATTCTGCTGTTCTAGTATGATGCTACTTAATACTTTTATTTATTTGCAGTGGAATTACTTGCTTTAACTACAATGAATGAAGGTTACCTAAGTTTTTTACAGTTACCATATTCTTTTCTTCATCATTTTGGAGGCATTACTGATGCTTCTTATATTAATTTTATATTTTTTTTAACAGTGTGTAGCTTCTCATTCAGAAACAAGGATGCTGTTCCTAAATGGTAATTTTCTTTAATTCTGTGCTTCTTTATTTTTTCGATATTTTTCCAAGTTTTTAAAAACATTTTTTGATGGGCAAGTTGTGCAAATCTTTGTTGAATAGTAGTTGAAATCGACAATACTTTTTTACTTCTTTAAATATTTTTCAGCTTCTTGATGATTTTATTGTACTTTTGTTCAAAAAGTGGAATTGTTGTATAGAGAAACATTGGGACTGTTTAAAATTTTGAAATGACTTAGAATTGAAATGTAATCATTGCATTTCATCGAAGCTGGAAGCTTTGTTCCAATTGTTGTATATATTCCAATCCTAGTATATTCTTGAAAGTTTATTATCTCTTAGCTAATCATAGTCTTTGTTTGACTTGGACAGATATTTTGATAAGCAAACAAAATAAATATATTAATAGGGCCTAACAAAAAGTGTATCAAAATATATAGGTTGTAAAAGGACCCCTTCATGAAGATCCCAATCAATCACATGGTTAGGGAACCTCCATCTATGTACATCTTAACCTTCAATAAAAGGTTACAAAGAAACATGAATTTTAGTGTTTGATCAAACATTTCTTTGCTTGGAAGCGATCTTTGGTTCCTCTCTTTCCATAATGGCCAAAACACTCACAATGAGATAACCCTCTAGACCTTCCATTTTTTACCCATAAAAGAACCATGCCACTGTAAAAGGGTTTCTCTCACCAAACTTGACAGTTACCCGTGCAACCTTGAAGAAGGAAAATATAAAATTCCATAATTCAAACTCTAGCACAAAGTAGAAGGATGCAATCTATTTACTCTTTGTCTTCCGTACAGAGGAAACACTCATTCACCAAAGACCATCCTCTCCTTTGCAGCTGATGCAAAGTCAAAACCTTTCTCCAAGAAGCTTCCCATGCAAAGAAACCTACTTTAGTTGGAGCCATCAAATTCCAAACAGCTCTCATAGGGACCTACTTCTGCTCTTTCCTACCGTAAAAAAGTGTAGAAGGATGTGACTAAAAATTTACCCTTCTCTGCATCCATCCATTTCAACCCATCTTTCTCATCCCTTCTCATAGCCTTACCTTGAAGCCTTAAAAGGAAGACATTAAACCTTTCTACCTCTGAATCATTTAAATTCCTTGAAAAGTGAGGGTTCCAATGCCCTCCCTCTCGTTGTTGATCACAAATGTCCACCAACCAAGGACTCTTTGTCAAAGCTATGGGATATGAAGAGGGAAAAGACTCTTAAAAGTTGAATCACCACACTAGTTATCTTTCCAAAATTTCACCCTTCTACCATTTTTGATGTTGAATGAGATTTTGTTGTTAATATTCCCCCAACCTCTCCTAATGGTCTTCCACAACCTAACCCCAAAGAGGGGAAAGACTCTTTCAGATGGATATGCTAATTATTTTTCTCTACTTTGATCCATCTGAGGTCATATATGTTGTTTAAGTCATAGCTCACTGTGTCTTTGTCTTGGCCAACATTCTTTACTATTCATAATTGTTTAGATCCTTCAAGTTGTATAAGACTTTAACCAATGTAATATGCTGCTTATGCCCCATCAGGACTTAAGCTGTGAATGTCAATTTCACTTATTCCTTCTTTTTTTTTTCAATTGTTTCATTAATGGTAACAAACTAGGATATATATATATATATATATATATATATATACATATATTTTTTTTTATCAGAACAAACTAGGATATTAAATTTACGGTGGTTGTAGAAGCTCCTACTTCTAAATTTCTGTTGTCTTAATGAAAATTGCCTTGATGAACTATTGGTGTATTATAGATGTATGCAAATTGACACAGATAATTCCATTATGGACACACACACACACACATATATATATAGATATTCAATACACATATGCTATACTTGTACATGCTCATTATTTATTTTTTGGGATATTGGTTAGAGACTTGTTCAAATGTTGGAGCTTTTGGAATTACAACATTAATTAGTGGACACATTTTTTTTGACTTTATGATGAATCTATGCATTACAATACTGTATTTTGTTAAGTTGATTTCATTCAAAACTCTAGTATCCAAAATTTTCCTATATGATATATTGAAATTAGTAATGTATTATCTTCCTTGAAATTGGTTGATAGAGCTTTATATTTCACTCTTTTTGAATATAGATGACACCCACATTTATTGATATCATTTTATCTATTTCCAAATATGTGGAAAAAAAAAAAACTTCTTATATATGATGTATGATTTACGAGCTGATATGTGAGTAGAAAAATCAGCTTCTAGGAGTTAGTAGAGTCAAAGTTCGAGTCCAACAAAGAGTTAGCTTTTTGCTTAGGGTAAAGATATATGGGTTCCTTTCCAGCAGCTCCAAAGGAGATTCATGTCCATGTGCATGCGTAAGCATGTGTATGTGTGCCTTATGAAATTTAATGATTTGATTCTACTAATTTATCTTCTTTTTGCTAACCAAACTTTTTCTTCTTTGCAGCCCACATACCCTTGTACCTGTACCCTTTCCTCAATACCAATAGCAAATCTAGGCCTTTTGAGTACTTGAGACTAACTAGCCTAGGTGTTATTGGTGCTTTGGTGAAGGTACGTTGTCCTTGCTAAGTTATAGTCTTTAAATTATGTTCTTGTTCTTTCCATATGACACTAAAGTATTTTGATTTTTAAAGTTGCACTTACATTTGTCATATATGATATACCTTGTGAAAAAGGTTGATATACCCAATGTTTTAAAATGCTAAAGTCGGTCTTGAGGCGTTTTGCCTAAATGAAGCGAGGCTTAAGCCTCAAGGTAGAATGAGGCATAAGCCTTAACTTAAACAAATAAATAATAAAAAATTATCAAAAAAAAAAATACTCATAACATTACAATAAAATTGAATAATACAAAAGACAAACTTTATAATGATAAAATTAATTAATTTTCATTGTTAATAGTTCCAATTTAGTTCCTTTTTCTCTCATAACATTTAGCTCTCTCATGGTTTTACCAAATAATTTTCAACATTACTATTACTATCACTAGGATCCTCCAGGGAATGTAATTATATTCAATTGCCATATTATCCTCCCCATTGATGTTAGTATCCATCCATCCCTTTTCTTCTTCATCCACCCATAGTAGTGGTATCCGTTTTTATCTATCAATAATTAAGTTATCTATGAGACCAACCACTAGGAGTGTCAGCAATTATCTTATTCTTCTCAATCTCTTTTTCCCTTCCATTTTAAAAGTTAATTGTAAATTAAGTAAAACCCTATTTTGTAAAAGGTTGAACCAAGTGGGGACCTAATACAAAATTCATGAAATCTATATTAAAAGTCCACAAAAGCATTGATGATAGAATCCATGAAAACTCATTAAATATTGAGACTTAAGCCTTTTATAAAATATATACCAAAAGCCCATAAAGGCCGAAAACTCTTTGGATATTCGAGGCTTAGGCTGCAACAGCCTTGAGGCTATACCTTGAAGCTATAAACCTTAATAGAGTGACGCTTAAGCCTTAATTACCTTAATTAGAGGCTATAGCCTCAAGTCTAATTTGTAGAGCCTCAAGGAGTGCCTCAAGGAAGAAGCCTTAATAGCCTTTTAAAACTTGGGATATACCCATATTGTAGGGACCTCATAAACAAGATCCATCATGTGATTTGGGAATAAAATAAAATTTAAAAAGAAAAAAAGGAAGCTATAATTTTATTCTCTGGTAGAATTTATTTATTTATTTATTTTTTAAAGGTCTCATAATTATTAGAGTGTAACTTGGGTGGGTTAGGTTGGTTGACAATCAACTTGACCTCACACCAAGTTTGAAGCTTATTTTCTTGAATCTCAACCTAACCAAGTTGTCCTATCCTAACTTAATTTGAGTCTATTTTCTTGAACTTGAGTTAAGCTCATGTTAGTAAATATATATTTTGGAATTTGTTGAATTAGTTGAATGAGCTGGTCATAAAATACTTATTTAATTATGAATTGACTATTTAATAAGTTATTAAATTTTATGTCTGTTTTGAAGACATTTGAAATTTTAGTAGAAGAGGTCAAAGGCAAGCTGTTAGGAAAGATTTTGGAAAGGGGTAGAGGCTTTTCCAATTGGATTAGATTTGGTGAGCTAAGTCTCTTCCATCTTTTGGATGGAGTGGAGTTATGCAACTGAGGTGATGGAGGGAATCCTTTCACCAAGCAATGGTTGGAAGGTAGAAGAGCTTATAGGGTTGAATGCTATTGTAATGTCGCTAGAAGGTTGATACTTGTTCGATGCCCTCCATGGAGGCAAAGAGGTTTGTACTAGTTTTCCCAAAAAGGAAAAGTCTTCCAGGGGGTTAAAGTATTTTGGTTGGGAAACCTCGAAACTTGTGAGTGGCCTCTTGCTCTCAATTCAGTAGAAATGTTACGTTGGTTGTAGGCCAATTAAAAGAGGGAATCTTAACAAGGGTTTCCTCTAATGAGTCTTTTGTAGACAAGGTGAAGAAAGGTTTAGAAGCCTTCAAAAAGGCAAAGTGGTTTCAAATGGAGGAAAAGGAGGTTTGTCTTAAAGAGGAATCTTTGAAGAGTTGTCTAATGGGATGATGGGGAGATTCTTCCGATTTGGTGCTGGAGCTTTAGAATTATAAGAAATTGGCAGTTCACAATTGGCACTTAAAAAAGGGAGTTGATTTATTTCTGTTAAGGGGAGTTCTCATCCTTTTCAATTTGATTCTTTTGAAGATGAAAAGGAAGTGATGCATGGAGATTTAAGGAGGTTTCTTAACAAATTGTCCCTGCAAAGATGGTCGTTGAAGATGGTGTGCTCTCGAAGAGATTTACATGCAAAGGAGGTTTGGGTTAGGTTGGTAAGGCTACCTTTGCATTTGTGGGAGATGACGTTATTTAAATATCTAGGGGATTGTTGTGAGAGCTTTGTTGTAGTGGATGAAGACATTGTAAGTCGTCATAATCTCCAATGGGCAAGAAGGTTCTTGGTTCCCTTCAAGTGGTGGTGGGGTGTCTCTCTGCTATTCAATTTAGCTGTGGTGGGAGGCCTCGCCTTGGTTATCTTAGGTTGTAGCCAAGAAAGTTGAGAAGCAACAATAGGTTAAGGTAGAAAAAGGTGGTGGTGATCTACACACTAAAAAAAATGTTTGAGAGAAAGCTTGGTCTAGCTATAAAAGCTTAGAAGATGTGTCAAGCTTGAGAGCCTTTGGGGGGTTTGTAGTTGGGAAAGTAGTTGGTGGCCTTGAAAGTCATTTTCTCTTGGTCTTTTTTATGGTGGGTGTAGGCCTAGAGTTTTGGTTGGGGCTACTAAAGGAGGCCCATTGCAAGACAGATAATGAAGCGATTTTAGGTTGAGGTTGTATTGATCCAAGGATGGATGGTATGGATACTAGCCCTTTAGTCCATGATGATTGTGGATTAGGCCTTGCCTAAATTTCTAATTGAAGGGAGTTAAATAGCAGACCAAGGGAGGTAGGTTAGGCCTCAATTAGTATTGAGGGGCCTAAGGGTTGTTTTAGTCTCTCGCCCTCAAAAGGAGATTGAGTTGAGGGCTATGGGAAAGACTCTAACCTGAAGTCCAGGCGCCCTGTTAGAGAGAAGTCTCTCTCGAAGTTGTGCAAAACGGAAGCTCTAGTTTTGAATCTAGATCTAGTGTCATCTCCAACTATTTCTAATGGTCTAAAGGTGGTTTGTGATGACAATTCCCAGGCTCTGATGGCTTGTTTTTCTCTATGCCCAGAGGAGAGAGCGTCTTCTACTAATGCCGCTCTTTTATTTGAAGTGAAACATTTCTATGGTACGTTTTCATCTTCAGTTTGTCTGATAGGGGAAAAGTCTTCTTCTTTAGCTTTTTCTATGTCCAAAGACTAAGGATGAAAATATCGGTAAATACAGATATGTTGGTACTTGGATTTTATGGATATATCATAAATATCGGTAAAATATTGGTGGATATTTTGACAAAAATATTAATGAGGTGGAAATTGTTCAAAATTCATGTAAATGCTTGGAAAAACTTCAAAAAGTGATAAAATATGCAAGAATACACATGCTAAAATTATTTTGCAAATGTAATTGACATAAGTATGGTCAAGGATAAAAATATTAGTAAACACGGATATGTCTAACTTGAAAATATATTTAATATTAAAACTATAATCTATTTAATTCAAATGTATTCAATGATGTAAAATAAATTATGATACATGCATGATTTTTTTTTAATATTTATATTCTTTGTATTTAATTATCATATAAATGATATAAAAATGACTTGTAAAGAAAATTATAATGGTGGTTTTCTATTTTTGGCAATGAATTAAATGAAATTTAAAATAAAATAATTAGAATTAATTAATTTATTTAAATATCCTTTCAATATTAAAACTATAATCTATTTAATTTAGTAATGTTTGTCCATATGCAATAAAGAGCAAAGTTGGCCTAGTGGTTGTCAAGTGTTCAATTTGAACCTTTTAACCTGGGTTCAAATCCCTTTCTTGTAAATTTAAATCATTTTTATGGTTTGACTGAGTTGACTAGGCAAGAAAGCAAAAGGAGCAGAGTGTGATTTGACTGAGAGGAGTGGAGCGTGTTTTGACCAAGAGGAGTGGAGCATGGTTTGACTAGGCAATAAAGCAAAAGGAGTGCCAAAAATTGACCGAAAAATTAGGAAATCCCTAGAAAAATTGGCAAAAAATCGGCAAATACTGAAATATCTTTGATATATTAGTGATTTTTCCCAATTTTTTGTGTAATTGAGCTTTAGGTGTGGGATTTTGTGTTGACCTCCCCCGATATTCAAAATATTGTCGATATTTCGGCGATATTTCCCGAAATTTTAAACTTGCCAAAGACAAGGGCATTTCTCTAGGAAGAACTAAATGCTTGGTTCCATGGAGGGAGCAGGATGTTGGACTTTTAGCAGAGGGCAAGGGTGACGTTTACAGGCCTTTGTGTATGATTGTTGGTGAGGGTTTGGTTGTGGAATTCCCAAAGAATCAACCTAAAGATGCTAAGACTGTGAACCTAAAAGTGTGTAGTGGGGAAGGGACTTCAGGTTTTAGGAGCTCTAGTAGGGGCCCGTTGGAAGTAGAGAGCCTCTCCGATCTATCTTTTCAGAAATTTATCTCTTTTATGAAGTTTGTAGGACTGCCAATGGATGGGCATGAGAAGGAAATTGCTCCCCTACCGAGAAAGTTAGAAACTAGAAAGGGTCACAAAGTTTTGGTTGCAAAGAGGAGGCCCTGCCCTCTTTCATGCCCTGCTTTGTTAAGGAGCTTCGAAATTTGGAATGTTCAGTTAATTAATACAATTCAAACAAAAAAAAGAGTTGTAGGTTGTGTTTTTGGAGTTGCTATTGGTTAGCTTAAAGGCTAGGTGTTCGGATTTCCTCATAATTAGAAGGATTATAGAGGAGGAGAGGATTGGAGTTCTCTTACCTAGTTTTAAGGTAAGGGTTTTAGGGTCATGGGCTTTTTTTTGTAATTGCTAGGGGGCAGAAGGTGGTGCTTTCAAGAAGGGTAAGGAAGAGTGGTTATGGTGGTAGTAGAGTGAATTAGTCTGGGGTTTCTATGTCTTTCTAGGCCTTTATGGTGATGTCTTTTGTATTGGGTGGTGGTTTGTTGTTTGTTTCTCTTCCCTTTTGCTTGTATTCGGCAGCAACTCGTATACTATGTGTGTACTTTGTGTGCCTTTATCAAACATGTTTAATATATTTTCTTTGTTTACCCATTAAAAAAAATGATGAATTGGTTGTTAAACTGATTTTAAATCAATCTACTACCAACTTACGTTAGACATACGTCTAACAAGGAAGTGACAATTAAATATCTAAACTAAATATGAGAAAAAAATAATCAAAATGCCCCATTTGATAAGTTTAAAAAGTTTAAAAATATTAAATAATTTATCATTACTATTTTATATTTTTTAAAGTTTATATAATATAAAAATAGGTTTAGGTTGTCAAACCCCCAACTTAATCCAACCCAAATTTTAATTTAGGATGATATGTTTTGCCTAAGCCCAATTAATGAGGATAAATCTCTTAAGATCTATTGAAGAAAAGATCTTTAACATCTAGAACTCATTTTTGTTAGAACTCTTATTATGAGAAGTTTGTATGAAGTAAGTTTCTAATTCTAAAAAAATAGTTTCTGTTTTTTTCTTTTTATTTTTTATTTTGTAGAAGATTTAATTATTTTAAGAAAGGAATAAGAATCTTAATAAGTCATACAAAGTTAAGTTCCTATTTTCATTGTTTTATTCAGTTTTTAAAGTTTTTGAAGTCTAATAATAGGGCTAACTAAGGTAAAGCAAGATAATGAATGTATGATGAATAATATTATGTTTTTTTTTATTTCTTTTTTTACATGATTGCCTATATTTAAAGTTCTTTTTACATACCTTGCAACTTTTAATTGTTAGACTCCATCACTTACTTTTCTTGTAAGTGAGACTCCTAAAAGGTCTTAGTAAGACTTTAGGGTTTCACATCTCTCTTCTTTGTTTTTCTTTTCTTGTCCTTTTTTTTTGTCTTGTTGCTATAATTTTATTATCATTCCTCACCCTAAATGCTAAAAGATTAATAATTTGGTGCAACTACCTGTCAAATTTCTACAGTCGTCCTTCTTTCTTAGTCTTTCATGATATAATAATAATTAGAATTTCCTTCTACTAGGAGATTTAAGAGGTTCAAAGCTTTCTTCTGCAACAAACCTTCCAAAATGGTTAGAATCTCTATATCAATGGCTAAACCTTAACCCATAGGTTTAGAGAATGCTCTTACTATTATGCCAAAGTGATCCTCCAATCCCTTGCTACTTTGTGTTACCCAAACAACACTCATCAAATTTTAGCTTAACAAAACCCATTGGAGGTGGGCACCATTCAAAAAGTCTTTCCTTAATCAATTGACTAATTTTGCAAACAAGGTTCCAATTTAATAGAATAAGGCTCAAAGGGATGCCTGCAAAAGCTTCCCTAGCAAATGGCTAAAGGGAAGAAGAGAAGTAAAACAAGTCCCAAATTGCTTCTAGAGACATGTAACCCACTTTGTTTGATTATAGACAATTGCCCTTGAGTTGTCCTATGTTACTGTCTATTAGGAAACCCTGGATTGCTCCTTTCCTAGGCCCTGGATCATTAGGGTGGATGAACTCCTATTCTAGGTTCTCTAGATCTAAGCATAGTGGAAACTTGGCATTTAAAAACCTAGATACCATAGATCAAGAGAAAAGTGTTATACCCATGATTTGGATGTTCCCATATCGATTCTTATTAGTATTGAATACTCTAAATTTGTAAATGATCTCATAAACTCAACAATCATTCACCCGATGACTCCTTCTTGAGTCTAGGCATTAAGATGGTGGAGATCTCAGGGCTGGAGGCTAGGACTCTCTCTCTGGACTGTAGAAAGAGAATGATAAGACTAGAAACCCTAATCCTTAACAGGTATTTATAGGCTTCCTACTAAGCTTTAGTGACTTAAGTCCACAATGGGCTTAGGTCACTTAATCCACCTCAAAAAGGTTGTTGATTGATTAATCAACCCAACAAGGCTCCAATTAATCAATTAACCCAACCCAAAGATACCGTTCGCCTACCCTTGTTCAATCTTGCATAATTACTAAAATGCTCTTTTGCACATAATTGAATTAAAAACTCATCCAACCCTCATGAGTTGTGTCATCAAAGAATATGAGTTTGAACGAGGACCATTGAGACCTATATGACAGTAATAGCTCCCTCAAAATTCAATTTAAAGTTGACTTAACATCCCACTACAAAAAATTAATTGCACTCTAGTACCCTATCTATATTACCATAGGACACCAAGTGTTTAGGTCTGTGACCTACTATCCATTGTATATAGTCTCCTTATGAACTAGTCGTCTTTAATCTAAAAAGTTGAAAGCTATTAATCTTTCAAGGGTGCCTGTACAATCCTTGAGTTACAGATTCTTATATTATGTGATCAAATGACATACTCTAGCTTACTAAAAGCATATGTCAAATTCCATTAAGGAATTATTGCAGACTCATAATCACACATCCTTAGGATCACCCGAAAGGATACACTATCTCAAAGTTTATAAGATATCATGGTGCCTCTATTGGAAATACTTGTTACTACCAGCTTCCATCAACAATGACCCAATCTATAAGGAATATATAATCACTTTAGGATTTTACCCATAAGTCAAAGCTACTACTAACTTTTGCACATGCTCAACAGCTTGGTGAAGTTAAGGCTACCTAATAGCTTTATGTTATGACTCACCATAGGCCCTATTCAATATGTAACCATATACGCTAATGCACTCACCATGGGAATCCCATCCCGATGATCAAGACCAATCATTCCTTCAATTAGGAGGAGGTGCACTACAACTTCAAATAAATTGTCTAATTCCACGAATCGGCTATGATCAAATCATCTACTTACTACTAACTTTTGCACATGCTCAATAGCTTGGTGAAGTCAAGGCTACCTAATAGCTTTATGTTATGACTCACCATAGGCCCTATTCAATATGTAACCATATACACTAATGCACTCACCATGGGAATCTCATCCCGATGATCAAGACCAACCATTCCTTCAATTAGGAGGAGGTGCACTACAACTTCAAATAAATTGTCTAATTCCACGAACCGGCTATGATCAAATCATCTACTTGTAAGGAATCCATGATTTGGATTTTCCGTGCAACTTTTAATGCACTCAAGTCATGTATAATGCAAGAGATGTTATACCAGAATGCTCATAGAGTATAATGCATGAAATAAGGATATATAAAAGTGAAATTGAAATATCATTAAATGAATAATGAATTTCAAATTTGTTACATCATGTCATGCTTTTAAGGGCTCTATCTTAACACTATCTTCAAAACATTAGTTACATGTCATATGTAATTGCATACTCTGTGTGTGTGTGTGTGTGGGGCCCATCAACACACAGAAACTATGAATGTTGTGAGGCTCTTACTTGCATTAATTGCTATATTGTTTGTATTGTTTGTAAGGTTTGTTACTCTTGTGATTCCAAGTATTGCTGGTTATTAGCTTTTTTATTTTTTCCCCTCTTTCCAGGTTGATGATACAGAAGTTATTAGTTTCCTTCTCTCAACAGAAATAATTCCGCTGTGCCTACGCACCATGGAGATGGGGAGTGAATTGTCAAAAACAGTAAGTGCCCAGATTTTATAATTCTCTAACTTATGAAGCTTGTACTATTTTCTCTCACTACCTGTTGCAAAAACATCATTTTTTTAGGAAGATAGAAATGTATTTTCTCTCATAAGACTATTTCTAAGTGTTGTTTGCTTTTATTAAAACATAAACACCCCTGCAGAGATCAGTAGTTCCATTGAGGTCAATGAATGGCTTAGCTGCCTATGTCAGCATTTGCTGTCATTGGCTAAAATATACTAAGAGCATGCTCATCTTGTTGATGGATGTGTTATTAGCATGTTAGGAGCAGCATATTTCATGTTGATATTCTTTGCTATCTCGTGGATGTTGCGATGATATTTGAGGATAAGACTTCATTTTTTTTTCTTATCAAAGACAATATCAATAATGATTTTAAAAAAAAGTACAAGAAAATGATGAGGGTTCATCCCCACAAAATACTAATCAAAGTAAGACTAAACACTTCCACTATACAAGGGGAACTGTACACAAAGGTATAGGCTACTTAAGGATAAATAAAGGTAACATCTCTGCAAAACTAGATTCAGCTCCTCTCATTATTATCCACCCCATTTGATTGACAAACTGAAAGCCAACTGAGTTGAATAACATTGAGTGGAACGCCTCTAAAGGTAACAACAAGAGGCCCACAGGGAAGAATGAAAATGAAGTAAATCTCACATCTCTTCCCTCCACTTTTTCTCAAAGACCCTAGCATTTCTCTCTTGCTACGCAATCCAAAGCATAATGAGGCAAGCAATTTGCCAAAGAGTTTTGCCTTTGATGGAACTCCCCTCTAAATGAGATGTCATCATGTCATGCATTTTCCTTGGCAGAACCCAATCTATCTTGATTAGACTGAATAGCTTGTACCAAAGCCCCAATTTTAACTAGCAATTTAAAAAGAGATGGTCAATCAATTCTTCACTTCCCATGCATAAGATGCACCAAGGACGACTAAGGAATTTGTTAAGGTCTTTTCGATTGTAGTTGTCATTGGTGTTTACCTTCTTGTGTGTTACTAACCAAGCAAAGGCCTTGACCTTTGATAGAGCTTTTTATTTCCATAAAAGTTTGGCTAGAAAGAAGGGGATTGGATTTGATAAATTGGACAAGGCCAACAAAAGTGATTTTACTGACTAATATTATGTTTTTTCCTGTTGTTCCATGTGACAAAATTGACTTGATTGAGTTTGTTTTTTAGACATTGTCTTGGAGTTGGCCCCTTGGATCTGCTTGGAAAGATTCCCACCTTAAGCCTTTTGTTTAATTTCAATTTTTTCTGTCTATATGGTGTCTGAAACATACTACTTAAATTAAGAACCTTTAAACATATTCAAGTGATGGCTCTCACATTTGGATTTAGGCTATGCTCCATTATATAGGTTTCCACCTCCATGCTTTTCTCTGTACCCAACTATATTGCTCCTCTTTTTTCAAGTGGGTGTGGCAGCTTCCTTTTTCTTTTTTCCTTTTTTTCCAGTGGTGGGGTTGAGGTTTGTAATGAGTTTCAGTGAAGTTTTTATGCCTGCTATTTTTCTGTGTTTGTTTGTTTTTGTTTTTGTTTTTTTCTCTTTTTCTTTTTCCATTTTGTTTTGTGTGTGTGTGGGAGCTAGCTTTCAGGTTTGTAAGAGAGTTTCATTGAAGGTGTCCCCTCTCCCCAACCCGGTTAGCAGTATAGCTTTGCAGATTTATAAGAGTGTTTCATTGAAGGTGTCCCCTCTTTTGTTTATTTTTATGAGAGGGCCTGAAGGTTAGTGGTTTAGCTTTTCAGATTTATAGGAGAGTTTCACCAAAGATGTTATGCTTACAGTTTGCCACCTTTTCAGGAAAAGGTTTATAGAAATGTTTTGTTTTTTTACCTTCTCTTTCTTATTTTGTTTCTTTTTTGGGCTTGGGATCATCAGCTTTCAGGTTTATAAGATTTTCACTCAAGGGTGTTATGCTGGCAGGTTGCCACATTTATTGTTCAAAAAATTCTGTTGGATGATGTGGGCTTGGATTATATTTGTACTACGGCAGAGCGATTTTTTGCAGTAGGTCGAGTTTTGGGGAATATGGTCGCAGCACTTGCTGAGCAACAATCAACAAGGCTTCTTAAGCATATTATTCGATGTTATCTTCGATTATCAGACAACCCAAGGTTGGTTGAAATTTACAGTGATGTTGGCTGATCTCATCCCCTTTTATCGTATCTTATTTGTATTTCTAACAGCCATGGTTTTGGTCTTCTATCATACAGGGCTTGTGATGCATTAAGAAATTGCCTTCCGGACATGTTAAAAGACGCCACTTTCAGTAGTTGTCTTCGTGTAAGTATTGCTTGTGACTTTCAACTACTTTGAGTCTCAAGAAGAAAATAGTTATCTTTTAGCTCCACACAGTCCATTACACAGGTATAAGTTTATACCCCTTCTCGGTACAACTACTCAAAAACTCTTAACATTATGTAGTTTTAGGTTACGTTTGGTTCCTGGAAAATTTAAGAGAAAATGTCGAGATAACGAAAATAAAGAGGAAAAATAGAATAAAAGAAAATTAAAAATAGATTTAAAGTTAATAAATTATTTCTATACATCACTTTATACTCATTTATCTTATTTTACCTCTTTTATATAAAAATTAGATAATTTGAAAATGCATAAATTTCTTATTAATTTTAATTATATTTGAGTTTTTTTTTTCTTTTTTTTTTCTTTTTTTTTGCATTTTCCATGGTAATTTTTCTTGACATTTTTTTTTTCTTTCCTTAATACTTTCTTAGAACTGAATATAACCTTAGTGTTTTGTTATTGTCATTGTCATAATGTTTGTCTGATATCATGTAACATATATATATAAAAGATCGATTTCTACATTTTGTACTTTTAGATAGGATCCTCGTTTTGGTAATTCTTAGGCTGGAGATTACTTCCCAATCCTGGGCGTAGATAGTTGATTGGTTTTGAGATCACACCACCATGGGCACCCATTGAAATGAAATTGCTGTGGAATTTGAATATTCAAAGAATCTGTTGTCTTCTCTGTGTCCAGCATATTTGGTAATGATGCTTTCCTGTATCATACTCTATATTTTTGTTTGCAGGAAGATCCAACAACGAGGAGGTGGTTGCAGCAGCTGCTTCACAATGTCGGGGGAAACCGGGTTGCTGCATTTCAGGCGGGGGGAGGATTTGACCATATGCTGGTGAACTGAACTGAAAGTAGAGAGTTTCTTTAATTCGTTTTCTTTTGTTGGTCGTGGAGGGGGAGACTTGTTATTTATCTTATTTCATGTGTTGTTTCTTATGTGAGAAACCGTGTGTTATTTAGAATTAGGAAATGTGTCTGAGACAAAGCCAGTTACTGCATCTGGTCGACTTCTACCTATTTTAATTTCAGAGTTATTGTATGTAGTTAGCTCTTCATCTGTAGGCATGGGTTCAAAAGAAAATACTGGAAAAATATAACCAATCTGTTATAACTTTTAACTGGATGTTTGACACCAAATGTGAAGAGACTGGGGTGCTGATAAAGAAGTTTTTAGAACATACATAAATTTATTAAATAAGAAAAGTGGAGAACTGAAAAAATGAGAAATAAATAACTAAGAAAAATAAAACACATGAATTCGGAAAAACGTCGAAGGAAAAATAGTAAAAAATTAAATTTATTGAAATATATTTTTCTCAATTTTATTTTAGAAATTTTTTGAAATATGTTTTCCATTTCTTCCTCTCCTCTAAGAATCATCAAGAAATCTGGAAATCTTTTTTCGATAACCTAAATTTAGAGTTTTTATAGGGGGAAAAAAAACACATGGCCTGTTCCTATTGGCCACTTATTCCTTAAATAATTACCTAAAAATATCTATGAAAAAACTTAAAATCTTGATTTATAATCTTTTGGAACTGACTTCAGGTTGATAAGAGTACAAAAGATTCGATTTTCGATATGAGGAGCAAAATCTAAAAGTGGTGGGGCCTGATTTTGAAATTGAGGTAATTTCGAAATGGATTTTAAAATCATAAATTGAATTATTGAAATCACCATATATGCTTGGATTGAAGGAGCTGAACCCGCAACATTTTGCATTTGAAATGGTCCTTCAATTCTGCCCGATCATCTTTAAATGGTTATAACTTCTTTTCAATTCTGATTTGTGCAACATTTGAAAAGTTGAGTTTATGACTTCTTGATCTTTAAAAACATATATGGCTTGCCCTAAAAAGATCACGGGAAATATTTCAAAAATCATGTTAAAGTTAAGGTATGTTCTACTACTAGGTTTGAGTTCCAAATTTGATTTTAAGTTTGATTGCATTTGTTTCAAACCTCCTTCCTTATGGTTGTTTGTACCTCTCACTGTAACATTAATGTTTAATGCTCATAATTTCCTTATTTTGTCTTTATAAATGCTAAATCTCTTTTTAAGCATATTGAACTCATTACTCTACTTTAATTGAAAATGACTTCAATAACTTGCATCATTTTCATCCCTTAAACCTGAAATTAAACTTAAAATATACGTTAGATTCATAACTGAGGTTTTAGCATCAATTTGAGTTAAGTTAAATGATTTGAGTTTTTATATTACATAAATCATATCATATATATATATCATTGAAACACATATTTTGGCTCCAATCAAATCCTAAATCTTGATTAATTGAATTTAAAATCAATAATTTTAGGTTTATTTTGGGAAATATTAAATTAGTTTTTTTTAACTTTAGTAAATAATTAATATTTTTAATTTAAAAATAATTGAATACATTAAATCTGATCTCAAAGTCTGACAACCCAAAATGCTTTGTGATTTTTCGTGGCTAGGGTTATAATGTGTTGTTCATGACAAGTAGGAATACTCACGACTATACTACAATGACAAAATAATAAAAGGAAAAAAAATTGTTTTGTTTATACCTTTCATTTTTAGGATTTGAAAGCTCATTCTTGCTTGACTTTATGTCGCTCTAGGTTACCTATACGGCCTTTTTAATATTTTTGGGACTAGGCCAGTCAGATGACACGTGTCCTAGCCTACTACAATTAAGGCATTCTATATATTTTTTTTTTTTTAGAGATGATCTTATCTTTTTCTTTGGAAGAATTTTTAATTTTCTTTCCCTTATTTGGGTCTTGCTTTTTTGGAGAGCTTTTTATGAAATTTCTCTAAGGCAAGCTCTCCTTTTTCAATTATATCAATATACTCATACTCAATTTCTTCATTTGAATAAACCTCTAGGCAACGCCTTTAAATTTCTTTGAACTTGGAAGTAACATCTCATATATTTTAAGGGACCCCACAAATTTATCAACTCTCATAGAGTCAATGTCCTTACTTTCTTCAATAATTGTGACCTTAGGCCTAAACCTCTTAGGAAGAGATCTTAAAATTTTTCTTGTTACTACGGAGTTAAGAATTTTCTCTCCTTGAGTTAAAGCTTGAGTTAACCATGTCACTAAACTCTAAATAAAATACAAAGAAGGTCTTATCCTCTTGTATCCTAATGTTTCAAACTTGGTGATGAGCATTTGAATTTTGGACAACTTCATAGTCGAAGAGCCCTCATGGGTTATTAAGATAATGTCCCAGGCTTTCTTAGCACATTTGCATATGGCTATCCTGCGAAATTCATCAAGACTAACCTTATTAAAAATGCTATAAAGAGCCCGAGCATTCTTTTCATTGCTCTCATGGTTCAATTAGTCTCATTCTTTTTCAAACTTGAGTTCTCCAGTAGATCTTCTAAGTTCCATCTAATTTTAGCGTTTCTTTGCATTAAATTCCATTGAATTCTAAATTCCATTTAATTCTAGGCTCATTCTCTTTGCATTTTCAATAAAAACTCTGTACGAGTCTTCTAATGAGGATAGTTTTTGTCATCGAACAAAATTTTGGTTTTTAAAAGTTTTTCCTACTCTGATTGTTAAGATAATAGAGCCCTAAAAGTATGACATGATATAATAGTAATGGATTTATTATTTATTAATAAGATTCTTGTTTCCTAATTTATCCATAAGTTTCATGCATTATATCTTTTGAGCATTCTAGTCTAACATCTATTATATTGAACATAACTTGGGTACATTAGAAGTTGCATGGAAGATCTAAATCATAAGTTCCTTACAAGTAAATTATTAGTTCACAATTGGTTCATGGACTTAGGCAATCCATTTGAGGTTATATAGTGCACTATCTCTTAATTGTAAGAATGATTAGTCTTGGTCATTAAGATTGGGTTCCTATGGTGAATGCACTAATATACATGGTTACACATTTGATATGACCTATGGTGAGTCATGACATTAGTTATTGGGTAGTAATGATCTCATCAAAGCTATTATATTGTATGGTATCTTAAATGTAAAAGGATACTAAGTTTGTGATAAAGTTTGTAGTAACTTTGACTTATGGGTGAGATTTTAAGGTGGTCGTATAGTCCTTATGGGAGTGCAATTGACTCTCTACAATAGATTTTGACTTAACTTCATATTTGAATTTTGATAGAGTCAATATTTTCCTATAGGTCTTAGTGGTCATATTAGAGTCGCAAATTTTGTTTTAATGACACAATTAGAGAGTGAATATACAATAAAAAGGCTTAACTCATCCAATTTATCTCAAATTATTGATAAGACCCTAGCCATGAGTTTAACGTATATTTTGAGCTAAAATCTGGGTTTAAGAGATGAAAATAATTCAAGTTACAAGAACTTCTTACATCCATGATAGTAAAGGAACTTAATGTACATACAAAGAGCTCCAATAGTTCTAAAGCATGATGAGTGTTGCAACAAATGCAAATGGAACAATGCATAACAAGAAATATGAGAAATGAATATTATGAAGAGATATGGAGAGCAAGCAAAAGTGAGAAAGAAGATTAGAGGTCATGGCTCAAAGTTCAATATGGGAATTGAAATTCAAACATGATAACAACACATACCTTGAATTTGACGTGAGTTTTAAAGGACTTTAGGAGTTTAATTTTGAGAAATCATATATCATTTCAAATTTGAGAAGTTAGAAGCCTAAAGCTTTAGACAACATGAAAATCGGAGTTCAATCGAAGAAATATGACTATTTGAAGACAACAAGGTAGAATTGAAGAGTCATTTTGAATTCAAAATGGTCATTTAAAAAATTTTACTTATAATTTCAAAATCACTCACCACCACTTTGAGATTTTGCTTTCCCTACCTCAAAAATTTTGTCTTAGGCACTCCGTCAACCCTAAGAGGGCTCCACATGACTTGGAAATCAAGATTTTTGCATTCTTTTGTTATTTTTAGGTAATTGTTTAGGAAATAAGTGACCAATAAGAGCATCTCATGGTGTTAGTTTTTACTTTTCTTATAAAAAAAAAAATCCAATTTTAGGTTTCAAGAAAATAATTAATTAAAGATTTTTTTTACAATTTAGAGAAAAAAGGAAGACATCAAAGGTTTACCTTGGTTTATTTTCTTTCTCATTTACATTATTGAATAAAACATTGTTTTTAATTTCATTAAAATCAAGAATAATTATTTCTTATTCCTTTATGGTTTATGTATGTAAAAATACGCTCATCAAAGACTAAAAAACTATCTTAGGATGGGAAACATGAAAACATAGGATTAGATCCAAAAGGAAACTATAGGTGAGATTGGAGTAATAATAGGATGAATGAAAGGTTAGAGCATTGGTATTGAAATCAAAATACTTTTTAAAGTTAGTTTGACTTAGGAGATGATACAATCGCGCATTCCTTAATATTAGGAATTCTTGGTAATTCTTAATCTATAATTATAAGAGATTTTGTCATTGTTACCTACCTTAAAAAAAATCTACACAAAGTAGTAAAAGCCTAAAAATCTGAACTTATTAGATAATTCAAAATGGAATAAAATAATAAAAGTTAGGATACAGATCAACTTTGAGTAGACATGCATTCTAAATACCATAAGATTAATCAAAATATACACTCTTATTTCGCTTAAAGGTTTATACCCAAAGTTAAATTGTGGAACACCCCAATAAAAAATCAATAATTTCTCTGCAATTTAATTAGGTTTATTTTAGTAAATTCAAAAGTCCTTTGAATCAATTATATACATCCTTCATTTAGAGAATTAGGTAAAAAGCAATATTTTTTTTTAACTTGGTTTTGACAACCTTTACTGGCCAATCCTAGAAGACAATACTGAATGTATTGTAAAAGTTATAGTAACCCTATCTTTGGTATTTCTTAGCCAAAGTTACTATGTAATTTAGGCTTAGTATTCAAGATAACAAAGATTGATGGTCATAGTTCCCTCTCGAACTTATGCTTCATAGTGATATAGTTTATGAGCGTTAGTTGTGTTATTTGTTTACTTGTGTGCATAAAGGCTTTTTGGTAAATACATAAAGTTGTACAAGAGCTTTTGAATTATCTATTTGGATTGAGCTAAATAATTAATTAGAGTCTAATAAGGCTAATTAATCAATTATGATCTAAGTGGACTAGTTTAAGTAACCTAAACTTAAGATGGACTTGAGTCACTTAAACCTACAAGAAGCCCAAATAAGCCTTCCTTAAGGGTTAGGGTTTCAAACTTTTGTCACACTTATTTTCTAATCTCTAGAGAGAAATGAACCTTAGCCATCAACCCTTCTAGAGGATTCCACTGCTTGTGTGTTAAGATTTGGAAAAGGCCATTGAGCAAAATGCTATTGAGTTTACAAGATCTACCATGTATTTGACACATCTTCATCGATGAGAATGGTCTGGAAACATGTAGATTTGAGGTAAAACACATCTATCTAGATCTATAAAGTTTTTCATGCTTATATGCTTTTGTTGCTTAGATCTAGAAAGCCTTAGGGAGATTTAGCAATGGAGATATCCAAATATTCCCTATGTTGATACCAATTGAAAGTTTAAAAATCTAAATTAGAGAACATGTACAAGGGGTGTATAGGCATTAGGAATATTTTAGCCCAAGACTAATTATTTCTAATTCTCTAACTTTCTCTTTTAACATAGATAATAAATTAAATAAAATCAATGCAATAGATACAAATTTTTTATGTGAAAAAACCACCCATATAGTCTCGTAAAGACTATGTGGATGTTAAAACCACGAGGTTAGAGACCTCTAATCACAAATCCACAATTTGAAAGGAGAGTACACAATTGTAGCTAATAAAAGCTAGCCCTAAGTCTTAGTACCTACATGAAACTTCACATCCATGATGTAGCACCACACATGCTCCCAATGAATTCTACCTCAGCGCTTGAGGGGATACAAATCTTCTTCTCAACCCAACAAATGTGATGACAAACATCTTAAAAGTTTTGGTACAAAGAAGTCTAATTAGGTTTTTTTAATATTCGCATAAAATAAATAAATAAAAATTAACATGGTATTTATAAGATACAAGTACTTAGTAGGTTGAAACTCAAAATTTCAAAGTAAAATTGATTAAAATATGAAAATAAATGTTATGGAAATTGGAATCTTTGTTGTAACCATTCCAAGTTGCGCTTGAGTGTTATATGTGGTGCTTGAGCACTCGAGGTGTTTTAAAAACATTTTCCCTCAACTTAAAAATCTTAAGTCCACTTCAAGCGTTAATTAATTCTATTTAGTCATTCTCAGACCTTTCTATACTTATCTATGTGGTTGATCATATAGTAACATTGAATCTTCAATAAAAAGTAAAATATTGAATCAAGAAGAAATGAAACAAAATTTTCAACATAAAAATACCTAGTCTAATGTACCAACAAAGCTAAGTTAATAAAAATGAATTATGTTGTTTAATACACAAAGATAACATTAACATTAAATAAAGTGAATAATCCAATGTCCATTATATTTACTATTTTTATTTTTAAAATAAAATTTTTCTAGTTAAAAATAGAGAAAAAAAAACTATATAAAAATAGTATATCTTATAAAAAAAAACTATAAATTTATCTTATATCATTAAACTCACTCTTTTTTATTTTAAAATTTTAGTAAATGAAACTAGTTTTTTAAACAATTACTTTTATTTCATATATTTTATTTTTAAAAATCAAAACTCTTTATTAAAATATAAGAACTCTGTGAGCCTATTTATGGTATTTTTACAAAACACTTTTAGTATAAAAAGCATTTAAAAAAAAAGTATATATTATATGAAATATAAAAAAATGCTTTCAAAAAAATTAAAAAGTCATTTATAATATTTCTCATAAAAACATTTTACTTCACTAATGATTCTCTTGAAAAACATTTTTACAAATATTATGAATAAAAATACCATGAAACACGTTCTTAATATAATAATTTTTCAAAAATTTTAAGGTTAGAGGATTTTGCTTCTTCAAATTTTAAAATTTTGGAAATATATTCACAAGAACATAAGATCAGCCCTATTTTTCATATAAGATTTCCTTGCTTTTATGCAGAAGGTTCTATTTTTAAAAACAAGAAGGAAGTACATTCCAAAACTGCCTAAATTATTTCCTTTATTAATTTATTTACTTTCCTTTTTTGTTTTTTTTTTTAATTATTTACTTTAATTTATTTTCTCTCAATGGTCTCCAAACCGTGATCATTCACAGCAGTCTCTACTTCCTACGGCCCCAAGACCCCACACCCCTTTTTTTCTTTTTTTCTTTTTTTTTTTTCTTTTTACCTTCCAAGCACAGTCTCCTGCTTCTTCTCGCCGACCATCTGAAGATTCTTTTGCATTTTTCCCCCTCTAAAACAGTTTTCCTGGTAAGTTTATATCTTTGTTGGTCCCTCAAAGATTAGTAGTTACCATCTGCATTGGTTAGTTGGTCCGTCTGGTTAACGGGAAAACCAAGGAAAAAGAAAACAAAAGGAAAGAACTGGAGATTTTACCCCCTTCTGTTTCTTTTGGTATTTGATCGGAGGAATCAGTTTATTGAGCTCAGTTGGGTGGAGATTTGGTTGCTTAGAGTTTAAACTATGACAGTTTTTTTTCTTTTTTTTTGGTTCCTCTTTCTCACTTTTTCTGAGGTCGGTCTGTTTGGATGTCTGAGAACACCAAGGAAAAGGACAAAAGCCAGAAGATTATGATCCTTCCTCTGTTTCTTTTGGTTTCTCACGATTGGAAAATTTTGGGAAATCAATTAAAGTAATTAGTTCCATTGAGTTTTGTCAGGTAGGAGATTTTAGTTTTTGAAGACCTTAAGTATTAATTTCCTCTCTTTTCTTGGAGTTTCTCAGCAACCAAAGTGCTTTGATCCTGTAAATTGATTCCTTATCGTTGACAAAAGATTCAGCTTTGTGTATTATTTGGTTCAAGGAATCCTTATCTAACACTCTATTTGCTCTTTTTCAGTTGATATTCTGGGATAATTCAAATTCATTCTTCTCGCCTATATGATATTCTATCATGTATACTCGAAATGTTTCTTGAAATGTTGGCACTACCCTTCAATGTGAAGGATAAAATAGAACCAGAATTTTTTTCTTATCCAAGTAAAAGCATGGAGGCCTCAGTTGAGGCTGTGGAGAGAATTATTAACTACAAATTTAGGAACAAAAAGCTCTTAGAGGAGGCCTTGACTCATTCATCTTACACTGATTCCGCATCGTATCAACGACTTGAGTTCATTGGTGATGCTGCATTGGGCTGTGCTCTAAGCAATTATGTGTTCCTTGCATACCCATCACTTGATCCCGGTCAACTCTCTCTGATCCGGGCTGCCAATATCAGCACTGAGAAACTTGCTCGTGTGGCTGTTCGAGTTGGGCTTTATCAGTATGTCCGGCACAATGCTGCTGCTCTTGATGATAAGGTATTAGATTGATTATTTTATACAAGGAACAATTAAGTTTTAAATAATGATATGTTCTTGGCTGATACCCTGTGATTTTAGGTTAGAGAATTTGCACTTGCAGTCCAAGAGGAGGGTGATTCTGTTTTGTATGGTGGATCAGTAAAAGCCCCTAAATTTCTCGCAGACATTGTTGAATCTGTGGCAGCAGCAATTTATGTAGATTGTAATTTTGATCTGCAAGTTCTTTGGGTGGTGAGTATTTTGTTGATTTAATTCTCTTTTAACAATTATTGTCCTTACTGTTGGTATCTTGATGTAGTTTTTTATGTTTTGCTTTTATATTTTCAGGTCTTTAGGGGTCTCTTGGAGCCTATTGTAACACATGAAGCCTTGCAGCAACAACCCCAACCAGTGACATTGCTCTATGAACTGTGCCAGAAGGATGGAAAGCATGTCGATATCAAGCATTGGAGGAAAGGGTCGAAGAATATTGCTAGTGTTTATGTAGGTGGCAAGTTTATTGCCTCAGGTTCTTCTGACGAGAAGGAAATTGCAAAATTGAATGCTGCAAAGGAAGCCTTGCAGAAGCTGTCATCTAAATTAAAGGACACTGAGATGACCCAGAATAATCTCGAGATCAATGGATCATGTGAGATTGATGGAGCAAAACAGAAGTTACATGAGTTTTGTAGCAAGAAGAAGTGGCCTAAACCAAGTTACCGGTATGAAATTCTACACATTGGAAGATCATATAAATTTCTTTATTTTAATCCTTAATTGTTTCCTAATTTGTTCAATGCATATAAATTTTTAAATTTGTTTTGATAGTTTGCAGATCATAGTTTTTATTGGATGACGAATTCAGAGAGCAAATTCTCATGCTGTGTTGACAAATATTTTAGGAGTACCATTAACAATATTTAGTGTGTGTGTATGTGTGTTTTTGTATTAAAGTGAATTGAATGAAACATGTGCAGTATGAAGGGCTTCTATACATAGTTAACTTGTTATGACATTAGAGTACCTAGATGAGATGGAGGAATATTTTAGGGTGTTCCATGGTCAGTGAACGCCCCCATGATTGTTCCGTGGAAAGTTAGAGACTTCCCTACAGTGGGATGGACAGTATGTGAGCAAGAGGAGACAGCTTGCTCACAATGCAGCCCATCATTGTATTATGCGGTTCATCTACAGAGAACAAGAATGACCTTTTAGGAAGAATAGCGACTGACCCCCAGATTAAAATACTTGGTCTTAAATTCTTTGTTTTTGTGGGCCAACTTGTTCTTTGGGGATTTTGTTGATGACACGTGTTTTAGGTTGCATTCCCTCTTTTTTGAGTCATGCTGTGAATTATCTTTGCACAAAATGTAAGAAAGCATAGAAATAGAATATCCAGATTAGGTAAGATAGATCTTCTATTAGGGTGGAAGATTGTGGTTTTGGATAAGAGGTGAAGTAAGGTTTGGCAAATGAACTCCCTTATGCTTGTTTTGGTGCACATGGTGAGCTTAATAGAACAATTTTCAATGAGGAAGAGCTTCCCAGTCTAAGAGTGAATAGGATCTTTGTTAAGTCCCTTTAGCTCCTTTGGGAATAGGGAATTGATTGTATATTGTGGGATTTTTTTATATCCTTCACTGTAAACAAGTTGGTCCTTATGATGGCTCTCTTGTCCAGAAGGTTTTTTGTTCTTCCTTCTTACCTTGGTGCTTATTGTATGGCATCTGTGTACATAGGTTGCACCCTTTTTGTTAGGGACTGATTGATATATCTTCTATTTTCCTATCAAAAAAACAAAAAAAATGAAAGGATGGTATGCCATGTGAAACCAAACCTATTGAGTACATCAGTGATGTGACATGATTGTTCATTTGAAGGTACTACTAGAACCAGGAAGGCCAAAAGTAATGTGTCAAGGCTGAATGACCAGATTGTACTCTCAAAAGCATTGGTGGGGTAACAGTTTGTTAAGCTGAGATCTTACAAAGGATAGTTTCAGAGGAAAACAGAGGGAGCACATCTCCTTAGCCACAAGAGGAAAAGCAGGAGTGAAAGGGATATCAAACTTCCACCATGCAACCAGAAATTAAGAACAAATGGAGGAAAAACCCACTAATTGACTTTGTTATGCAATGTTGGAAGTTCTACAGTTTGGATGATCAAAGTGTTCGTAAAACTAGAATTGTATTTCTGGATTAGAACCCACTATAACCAATACATATTCGGCAATGTACCTCTATGTTATCTGATTCTTAAACTATGAAAGCATCTAAACTCATAGAGACAGAGGCTTACACATATTCTTCTCACTCCACTGTGATGAACTTACTTCGCAGCCATCTGTGGCCCTTTTCTTTGTCTTTGATTATGACTAGAAATAACTGTTTTTACGGTGCAATGAGACTGGTGGTAAAGGGGAGCAAGTAGGAGACAAGGAGAGGAATCTATAACCTGTGTTTTAATTTCATGACTGACTTCTTTCCTTTATTTAATTCTTTCTTAAAAATCATATGGATTATAGAAGTTTAAGCTTCTTCTGTGGTGGTGATTTTGAATAGGATCAGGTAGTTCTGTTTTGTTTTTATATGAAATGCACTAGTGGAGTGTTTGAATGGATTCTTAAATTATTTAATTCAATTTTTTTGTGAATTTCCTCATCTATTTCTTGCTAGAGAATTTTAGGATAATTACGTTACTTTTCATCTTGCTTGGTTACCCTTGCTAGGAAAAGTTCAGGCTCTTTCTTAAGTATGAGGCCATTGAAGAGTATCCAAAGTCCAGGAATTTACCTTGGTTTTAGTTGTATTGAAAACCTTAAGAACCATAGTAGAGTGCCTACTCCAAGTGCTTTATCTTTCTTATGTGTAATCAGGGTTTATTGCGATTAGTTACTGCAACGCTCACATGGCTTCTATGCTTACACTAGCCAACATTGCTTCACTCAATCTTAAAAGGAAGTGTTACAATGGTTACTGAGTGGACACATGGTTTTTATGTTTACACTACCCAACATTGCTGGGCTTAAAGTTAACAGAAACTACAAATTCAGAAAGAAATATATCTGAATCGAGGAAAGTTAGAAGAAGTTAACAGAAATTACAAGCTCAGGAAGAAATATATCTGAACTGTGGAAAATAAGAACTATGATAATCTAGTGTGCTTGGGTTGTGCTCCTCTTTTTTGTATGTGCCTCTTAATATGATTGTCTTTGTCTATTACAAAAAAAAAAAAAGGGAATAATCAGAAGTGTGATGTAGTGGCAAGTCTTTAGAGTAAGCAAGCTCTATGTGCCAACATTACTAGTAATAGCCAAATTTTCCTGGATTAGTCTCCATAGAAGATTTCACATTCTTTCAATAGCAAAATAGTTAGGCATTTTAGCTATGACCGCTAGCAGTACAATTTTTTTTTTTTATCATATTTGCAAAAGATTGGTTTATCCACAGAAAAAATAAATAAATTATAAAAGAGAAGGAAAAGAAAACAATTATTTCACTACTTTTTATGTTCATATATATCATGCATGCGATTATTGTCCTCGTGACCCAGCTTTTGAAAGAATTGTTTTCTAGTCTCCTCACTTCCCCATCTTACATTGCAAGTATCCATTCTTAATTATCTTTTGCTTCAATGTGCAGAATTGAAAAAGAAGTGGGCCCTGCTCATGAAAAGGGATTTTTGTGCTCTGTCCATATCGAAACTGTAGATGGTGTGCTTGTGATGCAGGGAGACACAAAACCAAGAGTAAAGGATGCTGAAAACTCTGCTGCTTCCTTCATGATTCGCACCCTATATGAGTCTAGATATCCGTGATGCCACTTCCTCTCAAACTGGCTCCTTCATCCATCCAAACCTACTTGTGTATGAAATGGAGGAAAAGCTCCTACCTACAGACAAAGAGCTCAACAGTCCTGTGAATAATAGAACCGGAAAAAATACAGTGAGTAGCTGCCTTTCATGTACTTTACCACATAGGATCGTGTGCCAAAATAATTTTACTTCACTTTTATTAGTTTTTGAGATGAGCATAACCTTTTGGATGTTAACAACGTGATGTTCAGTAGTGGCAACTGCCATATTATGCTTAAATTTTCCATAGCTGGTTGTGTGCTATCTCATATTTCTCAATCTGTAGAAAGCTACAATTTCCTATCAAATGTATGTACATTCTAAGGTTGTGTTCGTTGCATTGTGTGTATATAGAATCAGTTTTGATTATATCGTAAATCCAGAATATCTAGATGAAACTTTTTGGTCATAGTCATTTTCATTTTGAATGAATGAGGCCTTTGCAGTGTGTAATTTTTTCATTTGAATGACGTGGGGTTTCCAAGAAGCTTTCTTGCTTGAACCAGAATCTCCCTGAACCTCACTAGGTTGATCTTCATATCCTCCCCGTCCAGATACACAGCTCTAGCAACATCACAGCCTTTCAAATGTATGGATTGGGGATCGGCAATAATCGGATGATCCCGACCATATAAATCAAAGAGGGAACTCTCTTCTGCCTCAATCTTGTACTCCAAATACTGCACACCCATCTTTCTAGCTGGGTCTCCATAGTAGGCTGCCGATGCCCAGTCCAGCCCCAGTGGCACCACCTGCACCATCACTGCTCCGGCAGGCAGCAATACTGAGTTTGCTAGGCCGGCACCATGGGCTCCTACCATCACACTACACGAGTTCACAACCTGGGCAAACTTGTCCAAGCTTGATATTATAAGGCGGTGTTATGATCACCTGAAACCCTAGGTCCTCCATCAAACCCACCATTTCATCTTCATTCAAGAACTTCCTAGTTGTACGACGAGATATTAGAATCAGCACAGGCTTAGGGTGTTCTATCTCAGACGCAGTTGTAATCTTCAGGCTGTATGATTTTCTGAGAAAATGCTTGAAGTCACTCATGGAGTAGCCTCCAAGAATGTCACTGGTATTGAGGGCCAGATTGTCGTGATACTTGAGACCGATAACAGCCCCGGGGAAGCAGTGCACGCTTCCATCTTCTGCTGGGTTTATAGCGTTGTATGCAGACAACTGTTTCAGAATCCTCTTGTACCTTTCGACCATCCAAGGCTTATAGTCAGTAATGACAAACTGGAGGCGGGATCAGAAATGTTGGGATGTGATGAATAAGGGGATGATCACCTCATTGAATTCATGAAAGAGGTTTCCTGTGAACCCGCCGGAAGAGAAGACCATGGCCGGGACATCGTGGGTGAAATGGCAAGCTGGTGGGTTAATGTTTCCGTGAAGTATCTGCACTGGGCTAACAGCCTTCAATGGCGATTTCGTCATCTTTCCTTGCATATGGCTGAACACTCTGTTTAAATTCATCTGAACTTTGATCAGACAATACGTAAACTGTATGGTTGTTGATCCTAACTGGTTTATCGGTGACGCAGACTTCTGAATGAAGATCTGAGTAGCAAGAAAATCCAGTGGCTTCAAGCTTGACTCGATCTTCCCCTGGTTGAATGTTTCAAATTTGAGTTACATAACTTACAGTAGAGAGGAGGAAAGAACCTCTCACTAGCCTTCTCAGAATGGACCTCAGTGGTTCTCTCTCTTCCATGTCTCTATCAATCTTCTCTGCAGCATGACTAGAGCTTCTACCCCAATTCCATAAATGGTGCTTCCCTTCATCTCCAAACAAACTCAAATCAGCCAAACCTAGTATGAGAAAACGAAAAATCAAGATCAAAATTTGACTACAATTTAGAAGAATTACATGAATCTAATGGACTGAAACTCCATGTGAAGAATGCAGCATAAAGGAAAGCAAAAATAAGTAGGCAGAATAATGAACTTCCAGTCAGAACAAAGCTCCTTGATTCCTTCCCCATCCTATACAAATCCGATCAAAACCAGTAGATGGGGGTTTCATATATATTCTAACAACGCAATATGAACATCACAAGGACTATTCCGGAAAGAGTAAAAGCTCTTCAGTTGGGGCGTCCATTTTTCTCATAAGACTCCATTGCTGTGACTATAAAACTTGATCTGCCTTTGTGAAAATATTTACTTCCCCTGAATGAGGTTCCTTCTTCTATGTTGATGATGCTGTTCTAAATTAACTCATTGTCACCATCCAAGTTTCACGACCTTTAAACCCTTGCAGGCTCCTGGACTCGATGACACGCCTTGGCCATGCATTACCTACCTTGATGATATATACCTTACTGACTTAATTATGATTAAAATTGTCAATTAGTGATAATTATTTGTAATTTCTGTACAAAGGGACGGCTGTGATCGAGGTCAATGGCTTACCAGAAGGCGATCGAGATCAAGGCCACGGCAATCAAATCTATCATTTTCTAATGTTGGAAGTCTTTACTAAGCATTTTTATGGTTTGGGTAGGAGGTTAAGCAAATAGAAGCTCAATGTTTTAAGTCATGATATCTTTAACTTGCATTTTTAATTGTTGGTAGTTAAGGTGTCAAAGACATTTCTAATGTATACTTCTTAAATTGATATTGGGGGTGTTGACATGGTCCATTCTGACATTGGGCTGTTGGGCTTTTGAGCTATTGGACTGGTTTAACCTAGTTCTCGCTGTAGTCCTTTCAAAGCCCAAACTCTATATGGGCATGGGCTCTTAGAACAAGAATCAATAGGTAATTTCACTGGATAAACTTGGCCAAGTGTGAAGAGCTGGTTATCACTTCCATGGAATTAGATGGAGGGGGGTCAATAGGTGATGTTTCCCAAATTTTATATTATTGAATTTTTAATAGTTAGTCCACTTAATTGACCATAGATCAATTCTCTCTACCTAGTGCCTATCCTCATTGTCAATAGGCCCTGTTTGGAAAGTATTTTGAAAAATAGTTTTAAAAAACAGTTTTTGAAAACTACTTTTAAAAAATTGGTTTGTAATATTTTACAAAGCAAAAGTTTATTTAAAAATTTGAAAGATTTTTAACTTATTTGTTTTTATGCTTTTAGATATTTTTTAAAACTAACTTTTATCCGTTGTACGTTATTTTTAATCATTCTTCATGTATAATTCTTTTTTAAAACAAATTTACAAAACAAGTAAAAATATGTTCACAAGAACTAAGTGGAAACTCCGGTTTGTTTTCTAATTATTAAATATGTTTTTTTTTTTAACCCTTTTATTCTTAAAATTTAAAAATCATTTCTAAAAACAATTAACAAACTAATCCCTAGTTCTCAAATGACCAGTGAACTTATATATCATCCACATCAAGGACAAATGAACTTATACCATCTACATCAAGATATATAGCATCTATAGATCACTCATTGAACCATGCTTAGAAATATCTCTACTCTTTCATAGTGAAGGGTTTAATGATTGAGATAGTTGAAAAGCCAAATAAGAGTTTTTTTTTGCAAAAAGTGAACAACAATATTTTCTCTAGAAGTTAACATAATCCTTACAAAAGTTGGTAAATTTCCAAAAAAAAAAAAGTTAGAAGATCTCCAATGAGAATCGAAATATTCTCTATAAAAGATAAAATATGACCTATGAGAATGTGGAATATTTTCTTCGATAGAAACGTTTTTTATTCAATGGTCCATTTTCCAATCTAAGATCCTCCTAACATGAGAGCCATTACTAGAAGTGTTTAACTCATATGTTTAGTTTTTTTTTTTTAATTTATAATCCAATTTATATTACACTTATAGACTACAAGCTTCTTTAATTTGTAATCCAATTTGGGTAATTTGAGTGTCATTTACATTTTTTCCTTGTAAAGACAATTGTATTATATAATTAGATTATAAATTATCGATTTATAAAAAAGTTCTCAGGAGGTGAAATATCATAATCCAATAAGCGATAAAAAAAAATACTTATTTGAGCCAATATCAATGTTGAGTTTTATCAAGTAAATATATTTCCGATCCAACTTTTGGATTTTTTTTACGAGTCATTGCACTCTAATAGTTGAAGCACTTCCATACTCGAGAATGTCATGAATCCATTCAATTCATATTTTAATAAATATATTACAACTCTTTCAAAGATGTATGCATTCACCCCCTTCAATCTTTTGTAAATCATAATACCAATATGATTTATTGTTAAAGCTTAAAGTTGGAGAGATTTGGACTCTGATCTATAACATTTCGTAAAACAAAAGTTTGTTTGAAAATTTTAAAATATTCATAACTTATTTTTTTATATTTTAAAAATAATTGTAATATGTAGTGTTTTATTTTTAATTATTATTTATATTTATATAATTATTTTTTAAAACAATTTTTCGAAAATAAGTAAAATAAATTAAAACAATTAAAAAATATTTTCTATATTTAAAAATAAAAAACTATTTTTCATTTTTTATTATTAAACACTTTTTCTTTTCTTTTTGGAAGAAAAATAAACAAAACAAAACAAAAACTGTTTTTGAAAACCGTTGTCAAACAAGGCTTTGGATTTTAATGTCTTCAAACAACTTGAAAATATAATCTCAATAATACAAAATCAAAGTTACTCAAAACACAAACCTTAAATCAGATAGAAAAATTTTACAAATTTCAACTTTTCAAAGACGCCTTAATTAACCAAATCTTTCAACAATTTTTTCTTCCTCAATTCCTTTTCACTTTGTAGATGTGAAGAATTTCCTTTAAAAGAATTTATGAAACTAACTTAATACACATTAGTAAAAATATTTTCTTCAAAAAATATAATTTACAAGAATTTCATTGAAATAAAACTTTCTAAAAACTTCATAACTTTCAATCAACTATTTGCAAAATTTTGCATATCTGCAACAATTTTTTTTCTTTTTTAAGAAATCTTAAAAAATTTCAAGATGCAATTAAGAATGTATGAAAATTTTCAAATCTCACACTTTCAAGCCATGTCTTAAATTAGAAATCTCTTCAAGCCTTTAGCTTAATATAGAAATTTCTCCACTGTAATAATTCTCATAATTGGATGTGGATTGGACAAAAATAAACAACATTGATTAGACATCTATTTTTGACAAAAATTGTCAATTACAAATTTTTTTAAAAAAAATCTCTTAACAATATTGATCAAACAATATAATTAGGGGAATCAAATTTATAATTGTGAAACCAAGGTTTGGTTAATCTCGGTTTTGATGATAACAAAATAAGGTTTAGAATTAATGATTATATTTCAATTGTGTTTAGGCAAGACGATTTCCAAAGTGACAATCACAAAGATAAATCAAGTCAAAGAAAAATCATGAAAAAAAAAAAGACCTCAAAGAAAGTGTTTTTCAAAACTTAAGCGTCATAAGATCTCTTTGTAAAGTTGTTAGTGCATTAAGATTTTCATACATTACATTCTTTACTTATGCACCAAAATCATACAAGAATTATTTTGTTTTAAATTTTTTAAAGTTGGATGATTTCATGTTTTCAACTAAAATCTGGTGTCAAATGTTTTCCAAACTTGTTTGAAAGGTTTTAAGTTGAAAAAGTTAGTTGTTGAGCCAAAAACGGCTCAACTAGTTGAATCGAATGAGGAACTGGTCGGCCCCCAGCTCAATCGGTCGAGGGATGCAAAAAAAAAAAACTTTCTCTTCCAAAACGATTGTTCAACTGGTGAAGGTTGAACAAGAACCGGTCGACCCCCACCTCAACTGATTGAGATCCGGTCAAGGGGTGGTCAAGATCCAACTCTCACTTGCCAAGAATTAAATGCTAACGGCTAGTCAACCGATCAACCCCCAACTCAAATATTTAAACCTCCAACGGCTAGTTTGACTTTTTTTCTTCTATAAAAAGGCTACAATCTTCATTGTTTCATGAACTTTAACTTTCTCAAACTTTTCTTGAATATATTTGAGTCTTTGAAGAGTGTTTTTTAGTGCACCATTATTCTAAAACTTGCATATTATTAGTACACCATTCAATCGTAGTTTGCTTGTATCATTTGAGTCTAAAGTTTTGTACTAAGAGTTTGTGAAATTATTTGTATATCTTTGAAATAAAGAATCTAAGTGTGAGGTATCACTTAGGGATTCTTAAGTATGGAGTATCACTTGAGGGGTTGTTTAAGAGTGGGGTATCTCTTGAAAAGTGTAATGGGTGCTTGGAGCCAAAAGTCCAACAGAGTGAATTAACCTAATTTTTCTAATAATAATAAATCACCTCATTTTAATAGGGACCAAAAAAAGGCTAATAGGTTGATAAGGAGAACAAATAATTAAGAATTTTATACAAAATTTATAGACTAAGAATTACTTTTAAAAAATTTTAAAATTGGAATATACCTTAAGTTTTTAATTTTTAAAAATAATTATTTTTTCAATATAAATCTTTAAAAGTTATTATATTTTATATTATTAGAATTTTATGTTTTTAAAAACAAATAAATATTTAATAATTTAGAACTATTTTCAATATAAACCTCTAAATTTGTTTTTGAAAATAAAAAATAGAAAGTTCATCGAATTAAACACTTAATAAGTTAGAAGTACGCTTTGATAAATGTTATGTTAAGAGTTAGTTCAAAAAATAATAAATAAAAAATAAAATAAAAAAATAAAAAATGTTAAGAGTTAGTTCAAAGGTCAATTATCAGACACAACTAATAAATTTCATTTATTTAATTGAACTTAATATTATATAGTTTATTGTACCATTTTGCTTGTTCAAAGGGGTGGAATATGCAAAGGTAATAAGTATGGATTGTCCTGAATATTTGGCATACTTTTCATAGTGCTATTAGCCTTGTAGGTAAGTGGTCCTAATTCCGTGCTGTCATGTTGACCTTCCTATTAGTTTCTTTAACACCTTTCCTAAACTCCCTTTTTTCAAATTGATGAATTGGCAAATTCATGCATGTACCCAACCTCAAATCATTCCCATCATTGGCTAATTGGCTTGAGCATATACCCCTTTTCAATATGTTATTAATAATGAGGATATTCAAATTTAGAATAAAAGTACGTAAACGGAATAAGGATAGATTTGGGAACTTTTTGTATAACTTGAGTAAGGTTTTAATCTTATCCTGTGTCATCCCAATTATATATATATTAAAAATTATAATATTTATTTATTTATAAAATATATTTAGTTTAGTGTAATTATCAAATCTATTGGTTCTTCTTCATTTAAGGTTATAGAATGTTTCAAGGATTGGATTATTCGTCCATTAAAACGGTATATGAATTGGGTTCAGAACATCATAAAACAGCTTAGTTCGAATTAGTAGATCCTAATAAAGGGAATAATAATGTCATATGCAAAAAAAAAAAAAAGGACTCATAGAATTGGCAAAGGCAAAAGCTCCTTGAAACCAAAAAGTCGGATAGAAAAGGGGAGAAAGCTCTTCGTTCTTAGTCCCATCTCATTTCATATTTTTATTAGGATGGGGAGAAAAACTAATTTATATAAATAACATAAAATCGGGGTGGAGTGACTCGTTCTAAACCCAAATCCACCATATTATCATCCTTGCAATAAATTAATTGATTATAAAACCCCAACCCAACATAAAATCGTTTTCACCTTTAAGATGTTCAATAATTTCATAGAATCCCACATAATTTTGCCTCTTGGGCTAGCCTTTGAAAAATGCCAATGCCACTAGGGCAGTGTGATTCAGATTTTGAACCAGAAGTCATTGCACCGAAAAAATCTGATTAAAGGCACAAATCCTTGAAACATGCATGAATCTTTTGTGAAGATTGCAGTGGTGTCCATATGTGAAATGGGCATCATGAGAATATCAGGTGGAACCATGAAAAAGTAAGATAAGGACGGGACCAGGGCAAGAGCGTAAGCAGCCTCTTCATGGACCCTACAACTCACCAATACACAAATGGAATTTTTTATATTTGGAAGAAGAAAAAATGTCCACACTTCTAACTTACCACCACAAACAAAAAAATAGAGAAAAAGGAGCCCAACTTTAGAGCCAAAAAGGAAAAATATTGAAAAAGAAGAAATCTTGGCAAAGATGTATAGTAAGAACATTCTAGGCAATCGACCCCACTCACATCACCCCCACAGCATCATCTCAATCTTTCTCACGAACATTTTCGGTGAAATGATTCTTTTTTAACATATTCTTAAGTCGGTATAAAAATTCAACAACTCCTCTACAATGATTCTCTAACCCTAACTACAGTAAGACGGCTGAGAGTCCAAATTTTTTTGTTTAATAGTAATGACTCACTCCTTTTTCATGTAAATATTATCCATTCATTTTTAAATTAAGAAAAACTCTCCACACATATACTTCTTATTTGATGTGGAATATCGCATCTATCTCATAGAAATACATCTTTGTCATGTCTCACGGGATTGTAAATTACTCAAACAGATGGGAAATGAGTTCCAACATCATCCATAACCATCTGTTCTCGTCTACATAAAAATTATCCATTTTTAACATAATAATGGAAGTGTAAGTTAAGAGACAGTTTTAGGTAGACAATTTCTATGGGACGTAGGCCTTCCAAGAGGCAACAGAGGCATGCAGAGGTTTCCTTGGATCGAACGAAGATTGGCTCTTAAGTGCAAAAGTAGAAGGAAGCTTGACTGCAAGACCCACCTATCGAGCAGGGACGAAATTCGGCCTTAGTGATCCAATGGTGCCAAGTGGAAGGGTTGTCACTCAACAGATAAAAGTTACTCTAAGAATAATAGGTTGATCTTCCCCAAAAGCTCACATCAACGAGAAGGTTTGACACTTCAATGTCGACTCTTCGCCACCTAAAATTGTAGTATGTTCCAAGGGTTAATTGGATTGTTCACCCATTAAAACAAACTTTAAAATGCATGTTAGAAAAACTTAGTATTATTAGAAACTTCTTCCTCTCTCCACCATGGAATATCATAATGTACTGAAAGATTGGTTTTTTCGTAGGAAATAAGTAACTAAAAGATCTTTACAGCAATGTCTCAAGGTCATTAATCAATCCTCAAGTCAAAGTAGTACTTTAGAGAAGAAATTAAAAAAAAAAAATGGCAAATAATATATCAAAGTTATATAGGTTATGTCATGTGAAGTCGGTATTCATTAATTTCTCCTATTGTCAAGTCCTTCTCTCGACCGGCTTTTTGTAGGCACTGGTGAATAATGGAGAGTAGAGTTTGAAGTTTTCGCACATATGTTAGTGATGACACTGATAGCAGTACTTAATCTTGTTGAATGTTGGCCCGTCTGCATACTGAAAAGGAAAGCAAGTAGCTCTGGATTTTGATTTTGTTGGTGCATTTCTGGTTTTCATTTATTTCAATTCAAATACGAAAATGAAGACACTTGGTGCCTGTCTGCCATTTAGCAAAGACTTTTGGTACACTCAAAAGTCATCAGCGTCAAATTAACCTTTAATTAGAACCAAATTACTTGGCATGGGAATCATTCTTATAACAATTATGAGTTCTAAGACCCCAATTATTCGGGTTCATAGGAGGAATCTTGTTTTGCTAACGGTATTAGACTGCGTTTAACAATATCTTTATTCGAAGTATTTTTAGTTAAAGTTTTTTATCCGGAAATGTTTTGAGGAGAATTATCGATCAAGTGTTTCTCCAACAAACGTTATAAATGATTTTTTAATATAATAAATTATTTTTCAAAACTTTAAAAGTGTTTTCTAAAATTTATCAAACACTTAATTTTTTTCAAAAACATTTTTTCAAGTTAAAAACACTTCTTAAAATCATTATCAAATGGGTTCTTTAACTACTAAAAAAAAATAATCTTTTGTTGTGCTTTTAATTTTGTGTCATTTACTTAATTTATATATTATAAACTAAAAAGCATAATATATATTATAAACTAAAATCCTACAAACTTAAAATTTTAAGGAAACCAGTAGTTTAACATTTGTCAAAGTTTCGTTTGCTAAAAGGTTATGCATTCCAGCCTTACCACATATTTGTTTCCTCTATTTACACATATGTTTGATAAGTCAAAAAAGGGTTATTTCTATTGTTTGCCCACGGACCCGTGTTAGACTTAAACTTTCCACACTACGTAAGATATTAAATTTAAATTTATAGAAAAATTGGCAAGTAGGATACATATGGCATCATCTTAGACCTCCATTTCCATTTTATCTCGTACTTTTTAGCACTATCACTAGGCATTAATTAGCTTAATCTTTCATCAACTAGCTGGCCTTTTTTCTATGGTGACACCATTTTCATCAGAAAACACCACTGGCAGTAAATGTTGTACTATTACACCTACTCCAATATGTAATTAACCACAGCCACATGCATTAAGTTTTGTCATTCATCGGATATTTTCAACTATCTCTTCTGACCAGGGGAATCAACTATAAGGATCAAAGCAATGACCTTTTGAAAGAACCACAAGAAATTTTATGAATAGAAGAAAATTCTCTTCAAGAAAATGGACAATCTTGTGAGAATCAAACACATGGTAGGGATTCTGCATCTTTTTTCAGAAAGCATTCAACTCATGGAAACAATAAACTGCTGGGTGAGTTACAGGTACTTGATGATTGCAGTGACTTTGAAGCCATGGAAAGTAGAGTGAAAATCTCCAGCATGAAATTTCGAATAGTACTTCATCAACTATGCTTTGTGCTTAGGATGGTAACTTGAATATGCCAAAAAGAAATTGAATGAAATATATACTAAAGAAAGGGTGACGAGAGAGAATATAAGCCACATAAACATTATCTATGATCATTCATACTGGAACCAAGTACAAATGAAGACATGTATGCCTTGATTCACCACACCCCTATGTTTGAATTTTGTATGAAATGTCTAGAATTAGAGTACCTATCACCTCTTACATTTTGAGGTCAAGAAGGGAAAAATCAAACTAAAACAATATGTGAAAGGAAAAAAAAAAAAAAAAACATGGCCTTAGAAACTAAATATGTGCAGACTCAATGAAAAGGAAGAAGAACCATGAATAGAATGATGTAGTTCCTCTCTATGTGGATACCCATGATCGATCCCCAGAACCAATGATCCTAGACTGATAGAAGTTTGGTGATTTATTAGGAGATTGAAGGAAGACCAAGCTTAAAAGGCCTTCTGGTAAAACTCATGAAGCCTCTTCCATGACTCTTCTCTCTGCATCTTCAATTGGTTATAGAAGTTCCCGATAAATGTCTCCGCTTTGGTAAACAACTCTTGCCCACTAAGCCCATCAACCTCCTCCTGATCTTCCTCCTCAATGTCCCCCACCGCCTCTTCTGCTTCAGCCTCCCCACCACCGATAAAGAAGAGGCTTGGAGTGGAGGGACACTTCCTGACTTTACTCAGCTTTGCAGCACCAACGATCTTCTCTGATGCAGATTTCTCGACCACCTTCGCCTTTTTCTCGGTACGCTCAGGGGTAGTGAGCAACACTCCAGTATCAGTTGAATTGGAGGAAGCTTCCTTATCAGGAGCAGCTTGATCGGGAGGAGTACTTAATGGCTTTGCTGAAACAGGAACAGCATATTTCTTGTCCTGGGGAGGCTTAGAGAAGGAGAGAAGGCCAGCTTCCGCTCCAAGGGCAATAATGAGGAGATTGATGATGATGAAGTAGAGATAGGTGGTACTGAGGGAAGAGGATAGAAGAGGGGTGATGAAGAGAACTGCAGCTATGAGAAAGAGCTTTAGCATTTGAGATTTCTTGGCCTTGTCCATGGCTTTTGTGTGAGTGGAGGGTGATAAGGGAGGTGATGGAAACCATGTGAGAGTATGCGGACATATATATAGAAGAGAGAGAGAGGGTATTATTGGTATTCTTCTTTGAGTGTTACCAGTCAACAAAAGCTGAAAACATGAGAAGACAAAAGCCAACTAGGGTATATGCTATATTGGAGCAGTTCAGGTTAACGAGGAAAACTCGGTTTTGATTTGCTAATTTAAAAAAAAAAAAAAAAATATATATATATATATATATATATAACTTTAACTTTTATAAATCATATTTATTTAAAAATGTTTTAAAATATAGGTACTTTTTCATGACTCAAATAATTATTTATTTTAATTTGACAAAAGTGTTTTATAAATCAATATATTATAAATTTTTTATTATATAATATGAGATACAAATTATTGTTAAAAAAAAAAAATCTTTAATAATGATTTCACATTGTGTATTACGTAAATCCACTCATTTAATCTCATTTTATTTAATAAAATTGAATAAAAATTTAGTTAGTTGACATCAACAATAAAATAAGATTAAAATACATAAAAATTAAATACAAAAAAACTTAAAAATTAAAAAATAACATATTTACTGTTATTGTATTTTTAACTCTTTCTCGATATTATATTTTCTAGCAGAGTGTTTTAATTAAGTGAAAGTTAATGTTTTATTTTTATATTTTTAACTTTAAAGTTTTTTTAGTTTTAATTATATTTTTAATTTTTAAATTTTCTTATTTTATTAATTTCGAATCAATTATCAAGTTAAAAAAATTGTTAATTGGTATTATTAACATGTAAAAAGGGTTATTTTAGGAAATAATTATTTGAATTATAAAAAAGTGTATATATTTTAAAATATTTTTAAATAGGTGAAGATAAATATGATTTATAAAAGTTAAAATTCTTTTTTTATATTTTTTAAAAATCAGTGAGTTAAAACTTACTTTTCCCAAATTAATGCCCCTTAATTACAATGTTTTCTTTCAAGTGGCATATAGATAAAATAGTAAATGAGAATAAAATATAAATAAAAAAATTATTTGTATAGAAACTAAGTAGGTGTTTTGTGAACCAATTTAATGATTTAAAATGACTAAATAATTTAATTTAAGTTATTAAATAAATTAAGTGTAGATCGAAAGGTTGATCGCGTCCATCAACTTCCCTTGTATTTAAATGTCATGGGTGTTTGGGTAAATACACTAGAAGGGTAAGGTATGTACATTTCCTAACAACAATCATTTTTAAAAGAGTTGGGAGTGTCTAAGATCCTATAAGTGGTATTAAAGCTGAGATCACTGGTTCGAACCCAATGGTGTCGTTGGGAGGGAGATTGTTAGCAGATCGAAGGGTTGGCCGCATCCATCAACTCTCTTTGTATTCGAATGTTGTGGGCACTTGGGTGAATGCACTATAAGGTTAAGGTATACATATGAGGTCCTACATTAAGCATGTTTAGTAAAATAACTTAATAGTACAACTTAAAATTAAAAACAACTTTAAGTACAAACAATTAACTTGTTTTTAAATTCATATCTTTTTCTTTTTTTTATCCTCATTTACTCTAATTACCTTCACAATCTCTTTTACTACTTCATGACCTCAACTATCAGCTCGCCTTCTTTGCCTTATTTATAATTTATGAGGATAAATATGTTAATTTTATTATTTAAAATAAATTATAAATTAATTTTATTAAAGAACCTTAATAATTAAATTAAATATTAAATAATAAGTTTTAAATCAATATTTTAAGTATAATTTAACTTAAAATCAACTTAAGTCATTTAAGTGTTAAGTAATAATTTCACTAAACACCCCTAAATCTTATTCTCATTAGAATTTTAATTACTCTCCTCTATGTAGTAGTAATATGATTCACTTTTATTCTTATCTTTTTTGTTGTTCTCCAAAGTAAAACTGCTTAACTCTATGGAATAAGAGTGAAAATAATGTTCTATATGAAAATTGATTTCTCATTAAAATTGATTTTTCATTCTAACCCCTTGTCAGCCAACAATTTATATCAAACTATTTTAAGAAAAGAAAAACAAAAAAATTATTATTATTTCACTCGATGGTTAAAATTTACTCAATTATACACACTAAGAAGATATTTGGTAAATTAATTTAATGACTTAATATAACATACTAACATAATTTAATCATTAAATTGATTAAGCATGTTTGGCAAAAATAACTTAATATTAAAATTTAAAGTTATTTTTAATTTTAAGTATTAAAGCAAAATAATTAACATATTTTTAATCTTAAATTCTTTTTACCTCATTCGCCCACACTAAGTAGAATATATTTGAAAATTATGATTTCAAATGCATGACTCATTTTTTATAATAAATATTTTATTATTATCTCAAATATCTACAATAATTTAAATACGAATGTTTTATAAATAAATTTATTGTTTAAAAATTAATAAAAATAAATGTGAGTTAAAATTAATGAGGATAAATACTAGCTAAAATTAATAAGAATAAATTTGTTAAATTGATGATTTGAAATAAATTTTAATTATTTCATCAAATAACTTTAATACTTAAAATGAAAAATAAGTAATTAATTTTAAATTTATACATTAAAAGCAATTTAATTTAAAGTCATTGAGTAATAAGTATAAAATTTTAATAAACACCCACTAAATAGGTGTTTAGTAAACCAACTTAATAGTTTAAAGTGGCTGAATAACTTAATTTAAGTTATTAAGTAAATTAAGTATGTTTAGTAAAATAACTTAATGATACGACTTAAAATAAAAAACAACTTTAAGTAATAAGTAAAAATAAATAACTTATTTTTATATTCAAATTTTTATTTTATTTTTTTATCCCTATTTGTCCTAATTACCTCCATGATCTCCCTTACTATTCCACAACATTCACTATCATTCAAATTTCTTTATCCTAGTTATAATTTATGAGAATAAATACATGAATTTAATATTTTTAGAATTAATTTTAAGTTAATTTTATTAAACAACATTAATACTTAAAATAAAAATTAAATAATAACTTTGAAATCAGCAACTTAAATATAATTTAATTTAAAATAAACTTAAATTATTAAGTAATAGCTATTAAGTTTTATCAAGCACCCTGATTCTAAACCTTATTAATAGAACATTCTTAACGAATAATAACAAACAAAACAAATAAACTTCAGCTTATATTTCACTTTAATTATAAGTGTATTATTATAAACATAAAAAATTGTTACTATCACATGGAATAAATAAAATAAAATAAGGACGTCATCTTGTGTAAAATCAAAAACCCTTATGAAAATGCATCTTCTTGAATTTATAAGATCAAATATTATTTTAATAACAAAGTTTGAATATGGCAGCCCCACTTGACAACATTCAAAAACGCCTCCTTTTGTACATCGCAAAAGAGGAGCATAGCAAGAAGAGTGGAGACAACAGAACATGCAAGAAGGAGAAGATTTGAATATAATTGGGCCAGGCCAGATAAGGTCGGTGGAGGTGGCATATTCCGAAGAAGCCTGCTCTCAGCCTCTGACCATGTGATCGTGCCCGATTGTGACCGCTGGTTTTCTAGGATCTCTGTTTGTTTAGGCCCACTTCAGGGACTGGATAAAAACAATTACAAAAGAATAAAAAGGAGAAAAGCTTAAAAACGAATCTGTGCCTCCAACTCTCAACTTGTGTTAGTGCGCACGTCGTAAGTGGGCCCCATACTTCACTTTTCACGGCCCACTTAATCACGTGGGCTGGACTTTACAAGAGCTGGGAAAGACCCAACACTGCTAACCCTTGACGTCAGAGGGTTGAATGGAAACTACGCTGAGCTGGAAAAGGACCAACAGTATGAACCCTGTCTATCCAGAGGGTTGATTGGAACTGTTTCCTGGGTTGGAACAGGTCCAACCACCCCGTTTGAACTATAATGGGTTTTAACTAAATGGCTCATAAGACTAGCCCAGCCCATCTCACCCGCATATTTCAGTGAATAACTTCGAGATTCTTCACTCCAAAAAGTGCATCAACAAAGAGAATACAGCCATGAGTGTTGTATTTGGACTTTTCCAATTGCCCATTTGTGGCCAACAATACAAGATATACCAAAACCCTAGCCATGTTCTCACGTTGGGTTTATCCAAATTCTGCCCAAAAAGCATTATCCACCTTTTCTCAGACCTCCCAACTCCCACCTAGTATGAACAGATAACCATAAGTTTGACACTCATACTATTACTAATCCAATCTTAAAATGACCTACAAAACCTGACCACACATGGGTGATCAAGACAGTTCGATCCAATCCAGTTTTCATATTATTTTCGCTTTCACCGGCTGCAGATTCCTAAGCACATACAATTCATACTTTACAAGTAATCCTTCACTGGATACATAGAAAAAGCAAGAAATCTTCACCTTGGCACCATGCGCTGCACTTACGAAACACCTTTGGCTAAAACTAGAGATTCCCTTATCCGTTTGACACGACCAATGGGAATTTATAGTGAAAATTCCCTCACGTTATCCACATAATTGGAAGTTCTATTGTGGCAGTACTAGTACCCTTGCTACAAGTCAGCCAAGCCAGTTTGCTGGCAGGATAGTTCCATTCCAATGTGGCCCTATGAGATTACAATGAAAAGCTGAGCCTGAGAGTTGAATCCAAGCCCTTCACCAAAATACTAATGCAGCTCTTGTATCAGAACACGGATTCAGGTATCTGCATAAAATCTATTGTTTTTAAGTTCAGTATGATGATCTAAATCAGAATATATCACATACCATACAGGTAGCTGTCATAGATGTCATTTTCTTGTGGTTGTGGTGATATATTTATAGGATGATACCTAAGCCAAAAGCCACAGTTATCTTCCAAGTTCATCCCACATGTTTGTCTGAAATAGGACTGCCTTTACCACTGTAACATAGGCCGGGATGAATGCTTCTCCTGTTGAGCAAGCCTTCAAATATGATGATTCTACTTTGCACCCAGACCACTCCACACTTCATTGATCTTTTTACTCAGTAAGACGAATATTTAGCCAGGGTTGATCTGGATTGCAGCTCCCTATGATAAAAGTATGCGATGGTATTATATTTCTTTTTTTGCCTTTACAATCTCAGCATCAACTGTGGAGTTTTTATTTTTTATTTTTGCAGACAAACACTAAAGAAGGTCAAGATTCTCCCTCACATCACACCAACTAAGGGGCAAAAAAATGCATGAGGCTATGACTAAAAAGCACAAAAGCAGCAAATACACAGCCCATATATGCTTCAGCAGACACAGTAGCCATTTACATATCATTTAGACATGATTTAGGTAGTGTTTGTTTTTTGGCTTTTTACTGAAAGAGATTTGTTTTAAGAATTTAGGTTGTTTGTTTTTCTACTTTTTCATGACTTATTATAAACTTTTTACTTAATAAAAAAAGTCAAAATATGTAGCTTTTTCTAAATAGAAAAAATAACATATTAGTTTTTTTTTTACTTTTTAATACTTAATAGAAATAAAATACTACAAAAACAAATAACCTAATATTTAACACTATTAAGCATTAAGGTTCTATTTAGAATTAAGTAAAAAAACAAACACCACCTTAGACAGTATTATGAAACAAAATGACCAAAAAGAGGCAATCAAGCTACACTATGCTTACAGTTTGTTGTGCATTTGAAAGGCCTCCCACATAAGCATGGAATAACGGAACCATGCCACCTCCCAGAAATGTCTGTGTCTTCAACTTAAACAGCCCCATGACTATGATGATGACAGTATCACATCACCTGTGTTTTGAGATGACAGGGGAAATTGTATGATAAGATCATCCAAATTGGGGCAGTCATGCATGTTCAAACCATGCTCATTGACTAAATGCAAGAGGCAAATGAAACACAAATGTGGAGATATATCCTGTGCTTTAGCAGCTGGGCAGTCATCTGGAAAGGTACTCAATATATGCTTGAAAGATATGGCATTGTTGTACACCTTATGACCAGAAGAAATTATCTGCAATTAGAAATATATTTCCATGATATATGAAAAGAATTAAGAGACTCTCAATCACATTTTATTGCCAGAAACAGGTGCTTATTGGGGATATGGCAAAGAGAAAAATATGCAATCTTCAGAATCCTATCAGATGTCATGGAAATTCCCTTATTCGTGAGAAACAAAGCATGGAACATATAAAATGGTATGCATATTTCTCCATGTAATTACGTGGTTAGGAGACTTAGGTTGCAAACCAAATAATAGAACTAGGAAAAAAAACACACTGCCTTCATTTATTAAATTCAACAGAAACCTGAAATGCTCTTTAAAGTTCTAGTTTCCTGCTTCATTAACTCCAAACTTACATAACAAGCAAACTGATAGAGGAGTCTTTACACAATATGGATAGATGTTTTCCAATAGGAACATCCCAAGGACCTATGGCCAAGACAATACACATCTAATGCTGAAACAGGATGGGACAGCAGAAAGCTAAAACACCATCTGTATGCTCCATCTCTCCATAGACTTCATACGCTTGGGTCAACCCAAAACAATTTGTAACATGTTTACTAATTTCTTTTATAAAAAAATAAAAAATAGGATAAAATCGATGCTCCATGTACCTGAAAATTGGTCCAGTCCATTGACTGAATTAAGTCTTCCATGGTTGTGTAAAAAACAACTTATTCTGTTGAAGTGACCTTGAATGCTTGAATTATTATTTTCAGAATCGTCATGGCTCAACTTTACCACAAGGGTCGAAAATTTTCAGAAGTATATAAACTCTCAGATTGGCAATCTAGGTCCAGGTGAATAAGTACTCCTGTTTCTTTGTTTCTCATTCACAGTTTCAAGATTTGCAGTTCTTCAATACCGCCTTAGTAGTCAACAATGCCTTCTACTAATAGCTAAACTCAATTGCTAGTCAGTTCATTTTAATGTTTCTTAACGGTATGTTTGCATTCATTACATGAGTGGTAGTTCTGTTACACCAAATAAAATCTATGTTGCATGGTTCAGATGCCAGTGAGGATAGTGTCTGATCTTTCATACATCCAAATTTTAAGATGTGGGGACTTAGCTAAATAGATCTCAATAACAAGTCCAGGTACTTAGATACTGCATAGTAAATGAAATAAAAATCAATTAGAAATTAAAAAAAAAAAAAAAAAAGCAAAGATATTCTTAATGAAAACTCCTCGATCTTTTTTCTTTGATCCCTGTTTTTTTCTTATGCCTGAATATTCTTTTCAAAGTGCACTTTCCAACAACTCTTTCTTTCTGTAATATAACTACATGCTAGGAAGCTGAAAGTTAAAAGATAATATAATAATCAATTAAAAATAAAGAAAGTCAATATCTGACAAGAATTCCAAATTTACACCCCTGTTGTGCTGTGTTAACACAAGTACCCTGGATGAAATTGAAGAGTCTAAGTATCAAAGCATGCATGAAAATGTAATATTGTATTACTCAAAATTTTGGATTTTGTTGGCTCACATCTGATGGCTTCAAAAAAACTTCCTCAACTGTCCAAAAATCTCAACAAAAAAGTAGAATCAAATTCACTAAATTGATCAAAACAAACAGCTGTTTCCTAGTTAGCAGTACTGATAGGTTAAATACTACTTTTAGGCCCACTGGATTGATGGAAGAATTAAGCAACTCAAACTCCCAGAATGTTTAGATAATTTGATCGTGATGTATTTAACACTCAGTACTAACAAATATAAGAAGGAAGAAAAAAAAGATGCAAGCTGATACATGATAGAGTTTGGAGAATGGATGATAATGTAAAAATGATATTAAGTCACAAAATGACTATTGAACAAGTTAAAGGAATAGCCTCACCGCCTCAGACATTTGAATGGATTCCTGCATGAGATCCTGAAGTGTTTTCTTCAAAATGTGTACATCAATTTGTTTAGAAGTTTTATCATACTGAACTTCAATTTTTTTGACCTGAAATATTAAGACTAAGAAGATGACTAGTAAAACTCGATATATTCCACGCACAACTATAAAACCTCCCTAACCATTAATGTCCAGTTCATAGTAGAAGTTAGAAAAAAAGATGCATGAGGATATTTATCATATATATGTATGTATGTGTATATATTTCAATTTCTGGGAAATGAGGAGATTTCCTTATGGACAAGAACAACTTTGCACTTCCCCTTAAAAATATCAAAGGACTGAGAGTGAGTGAGTGAGTGAGAGAGAGAGAGAGAGAGAGAGCAATAAGACATTTATCGTATATATTTCAAGTTCTGGAAAATGAGGAGCTTTCCTTATGGACAAGAACACTTTAAGGTTCCCTTCAAAAAGATCATAGGACACAACACACACACAAACAGGGAGACACAGAGATTGCTAGATTGCACCATCCACCAAGTTTAGAGGCAAATCACTACACTATTAAGATGGCAGCTACAGACCTAAACCTATTGAAAAAAGTAGACAAACCACAAGCAAACCTGACGAGGCTGAGACACCAGAATGTCCAAGTTTTCCACATCACTATCAGCATATCCATCATCATACTGGCAATTAAACACACTTCCATTATCCCATGATGGCAACCGATCATCATCATTGTGTTCTTGAGCATCTGAAAAAACAAATTGAACAAAATAACCATCAACACATAACCAATGAATCCTCCCAGGATATTTTTCAAGGCACTTCCCAAGTATCACAAGAAGATAAATTTATTTCATAAACAAAATGGAAAATTCCTTAAACAGTAGCTATTACTCTGCTTAAATTCAAACAAACAACAAGAAGAGCATGTTACACCTACATGGAGTACATAAACAACTGAGGAAGAGATTATTTTTTTTGTTATAGATAATATTTTCCCTTTCATGTTACATGGAATATAACGTGGAGCCTCCCCATCCCCACCCCTAATGCTTGCTACTTCAGCCAGGCCTTCAATGGTGGGAAAGGGCATAAAGTTCAAGACAAGTACTAATGATGCACAAAACAAAAAGCCACCTTACGGTCAGTACTAGAGTTTCCCAAGCACCTGTACAGCACTTTGCAAAGAGCATGGCTTGATGGTTCTCAGTACTAACTTGAGATTGAGAAGAACACAAACTCATGAAATATAGAGATCAACTTCTAAAATTAAAATTTTTACAATGTTCAACATTTCAACTTTGCACGCTTACAGTATTTCTAGGAACCTCAAATTTCCACAGATATGATTTCAATTGTGACTAGGATAAAGACTTATGTCAAAACCATGGAAAGATATGCAAAACTCCTAGTAGATACACCTATTTTTAAGTCAACTGAGATAATTGGGTGCAGAGTCCACATACGAAGTTTAGCCTTTCAAGCTAGGTAAATGCATGTCATGTTATAAATGTGATTATTGGTGATGCTGCAACTTTCTTATTTCTTAATGCATAACTCTTGGCTTAAAAAACCAAATTTAGAGTTTCTTGAAGTAGACTTTCTTTTTTACCAAATAATCATAATATAATCATGGAAAAAAAAAAAAACAAATTCCAATTTTTTAATCATGAAAATTTGTGACCTTGTTAGTTTAGTTATTTATTTACTTTTCCTTTTGTTTTTGCGATTTGTTTATATGAATAGCACACAAAGATGCTAGTATCATCTCAACTAGTAAAAGAATGGGAATGATATAAATAAGCATAGCAACCCAAAAGACGAAGGAGCACCAAGGTTAAACTGAATTGCCTTAGCCTTGGAAATTAGTCTATGCTATTGCTTCCTAATAAGAAATAAAAACAAAATAAAAAGGGAAGCATCAAGAGAAAGTCCATACCCGGAAGTTGTCTTCTTCTCTTCCCAAGGCACTACAATCAACATGCATTTCATCACCAACCATAATAAAAATTTCAACAGTTCATGTACAAAATGAAATGACCAGAATAGAGCTGTAACTCAAGCATGAACCACTTGAAGCCCAATCATTCAGTCAAAAGTATGCCCACTGTGCCAGAACTTGTTTGGAATCTTTTAACTAGTGTGTGCTTAGGCTTTGATTTCAAAGCCCAAAAAGTTCGATGTCAACTCAGGAAGACAAATATATACACTACTCTATATTATATATTTATATGCATGTGTGTGTGTGCATACTACTCTATATTACATATTAACATGCTATGTTATGTCATAATATCAATATTTATATTATACATTAGAAATATTATCGCACATAAAGTTATGTACCTATATATTTATATTTAGTTTTATGGAGTCAACATCATACTATTTCATATTGGATAATTGAACCATTAAGTGTTGTCCAGCCTAAACACAGTCCATCAAATGTTTTCTTATGCTGAGTTAGGCAGTCCATCAAACATAACATGACAGCTCTGTGTCATGGACTGTTTGTTTGGTGTCCGTGACCATAGCGATGGTGCTGATCAAGACTAGTATGTTGATTAGTTTGAGCTGAATGTAATGGGAATTGCTTTAGGGAAAGGGCATGTATGTGATGTTGGATGTTTCTTCAGAGTTCAAGCAGACCGACCCGGTTAAGTCTAGGGAGCTTGTCACTAGTTGGGGACTTGATGATGAAGAGGAGCTAGGCCATCTCCTACACAAACTGGTTGGGAGCTGGAGCTGTTCCCCTGATGAGTCCATGGCAGGACGAAACCAGTCAGTATAGTGACATTGAAATGCATGGCATGCAGGCTGAGCCCCTTTGATCCTTGCCCATGGGGTTGCCGCATAGGTTGTGCCGCTGCGTTGGAACTCTAGGCCCATGACATCTGGCTCTGATATCAACCAATTTAATTGTTCTAATGCTAGCAATTTATACGATTATTTTATACTTTCATGAGTAAGCCTATATTACCATAACTTTAGGAAGAAGAAACAGCTTCACAAGATCCTCAGGTTGATAATGGCAATCTTCAGGAAGTGTGTTATGACAAGGTTCTCTACTTGCAGGTAGCAGCAGCAATTTTGGATTTTTGAGAGGGGCAAAGACATCAGGCGCTTCTTTGACCAAATATTTTGTGAAACTAATATCTAATTCTGTAATTTTTTTGTTCTTTGGTCTCTTCTTTGTGAAAGATGACTCACTTTCAGTAGGAACATCCTCTGAACCTACAAAATAGATATCAGACTAGATAGCCAAACTGATGGATCCTCACAACAGAAGTAATATAATTTCATCCTAATACCAACCCTTGCACTTCTGAAACTTCCAATGATCTGTACCTGCCCAGACATTTTTCTTTGAGGTAAATCCCAACCCTTGAAACAAAAATGTAGCAACATTCTCAAGCCTGTCATCTACATCAGGTTCATAAGATGTATAGGAATCATTCCCCTACAGGAATAAAACAAAATTATTATAGTCCTTTACTTTCTTCTCTCTGTTTAAGCAGGGCATTGGGGAGAAAAATTGGGAGTGGAGTGACCTAACAGAAGGACATGTTATTATAAAGAATAGAAAGAACACAACCAGAACAGCTCCAGCATTTAGCATGTGCCAAATACCTCATAATGACTATGAATGGTTGGATCTCCAAAAGTAAAGCCATCATCAGTTACAGCTGTCCCATTGTCATGATTAAAGGTCCATGCCTCATAGCTACCAAACAGATTGCCATTGAACTCAACATATCAACTGATCCTGTACTTCCTTCTGATTTCTGACCTTCATTAAATGTATGAGATGGCTGTTGATTTTCTTCATTGAACAGACACATGATATCCCTAAGAGTGGGGGAAATTTCATTTTTTTCAAGCATGTTCATCACCATCTGCTCAATATATTCTGTGATAAAGAAAAGAAAAGAAAATGGCTTCAAAAAAAAGAGAGAAATCAAGTTGCCCATGCTAGCAATATCACATATACCTTTGGCAAAAGATATAGCAACCATATCTGAACTATTATTTTCACTTGAACATAATATGCACTTTCCTGGTACTTCCAAAGAATCAAAAAGCACCCGACATCCTCCATATACAGCAAGATTATTCAGTAGGAGACCCTTCACTCCATCAAACTGGGCTGATGTCTGATGATAAAGAGGATCCACTGTAAAAGCAACTGGACAGTCACAAGAAAAAAAAAATTAGAAATACCAAAAAAAAACTATTCCATATTTGACTGACTCACTTCTTAAAAGGGTTATTGTAGCACATGAAATTACCGTCAAACCTCTTTACATTAAGAGCTTCAAATGATGATTCCAATGTGGACAAAGGTGATATCTGCAAAAAAAAAAAAAAAAAATACTTCCACGAGTTTGCAGTTTAATGCATTAAGGGATTCAATAAGCCAGAGACCTAACAACCTTCCTATCTGGCTCTTTTTTAGAATGACCCTCATCATCTCTGTTGTTGTTGTTGTCACCCTCCACCAATGTTTCCGGTACCAAATCAGAACATCAGGGAAATGAACAATGTAGTGAACTATGATTCTCATGGCAACAAGACGGTGTAAATGGTGAAGCATGGTCCTCATAGCCCAGTGAAATGAAATTTATAATCTTTAGTAATTGACAATAGAACTTGAGCTTCACCATCATATCCATCCCTTGCCTCAGCTTTGAACTAGATTTTCCAAAGAGACCCTAAATGTTGTTTATTAATTTATCCATAAACAATTGATAGATTATGCCATATTTTTAGTACAATTACTCTCATCAAACTTAATTTACTTTGGTTATAATTGGTTACTAAAAAGACTAAGGAAAAAAATTGTTAAGGAAAATGATTTTCTCATGTTTAGTTGTAATATGGAAAACACTAAAGAAAATCTAATATAATTAAAATTACTTAGAAACTTGTGCATTTTCAAATTATTTAATCTTTATATCAAAAAGTTAAAATAAGTGAAAAATGAATTTGAAGTAGTGCATATAAATGGAAAACATCAAAGAAAATCAAATGTAATTAAAATTACTTAGAAACTTATGCATTTTCAAATTATTTAATCTTTATATCAAAAAGCTAAAATATGTGAAAATTGAATTTGAAATAGCAAATAAAAATAATTTCTTGACTTAAATCTATTCTTTATTTTCTTTCACTTTTTCTTTCCTCTCTATTTTCTTTCCCTCATAGTTTCCCTCAAATTTTCCACGAACCAAATGTAGCATTTATGTTTTGAGGAACATCACTTGTTCCCATTACGTGGAATAACTGAAATGAAATACACTACACTTTCCATACCTAATGAGTGAACTCTTTCACAAAAATCAAATTTTGAAAGTAGACTTAAAGTTTTATCAAATCTACCACAATAGACATAAATGCTTTTCAAAAATGAAAATATGGAATCAATCAAATTAACTTTACTCTTGAAAGTAACATCTTAAATGCTAAATCAGAATATGTCACCACAATAGAAAACAAGTCAGATCCTCCCGGGGAAAAAAATCATAATTAAATAACCAATCATGAAAAATTTACACCAAAAAGGTTAGTCATTAACAACCTTTTGTGAAGCCATGAAAGAAACCTATGTTTTCATGCAAGAAGACATATAACCATTAGAATTAAATCACTATCCAAAAATTAAAACCCCACCTTGTTCATTTACTAGACCAGCACTATTAATCCCACCAAGGATCTTGTATGCCTCTGAATTGTCACAGGATGCTTCAAATGAGCCTCCTCATGGGTTTATATAGAGCCCAGGAAGCTTCTGGAGACTCCTGGAGCTATCTACACTAAGCCATTGGAGGGAAAAGTGTGGAAGGTTCTAGAGATGCCTATAGATGTCCACACATCTCTACACTATGGTGGAAAGCATGAGAGGAGTCCTCTAGAGAATTCTAGAGATCTCTTGTACATAGGGTTGTACATAGAATTGTGTAGGGTATTCTAGAATCTTCTTGATTTGTAAGGGACCCTCCAAGGTTCCAAAGGGTTCCATTGGTGCCTATAAATAGGTGAGGGCCTCATTTGGCCAAGGCACTACCCAAATCACTTCCTAAGCAAGCAAGTGAGCTTCTAAGCATTGTATAGCTTCCTTTGAAAGCAATAAAGCTTCCATTCTTTAAGAGTGGCCTACTACGCCTTCTAAAGCTTTCGAGTTGTGAGCATCTTAGCCTAACAAGCTAAGCATTGAGAGTAAGGCTGACTTAGCAAGATCAAGGGTCTTAGCTTGTCTAAGTGTCGCACGAGCTTAGGAAAAGACTAAGTCCGTGACAAGTGGTATCAGAGCGTGGCTATGAAGTGGGCATAGTAAATGAAGCATGTCGGGCTCTAACGTGGAGGAGACTAGCGAGCAAACCCGTGGGAGGGAGACTGAGCCTACTGAACGAGGCGGGAGCAAGAAGGATAAATCTCGTGATGTCATTGCCAACATGGAAGCAAGGTTAGCCAAGGTGGAGCTAGCCATGGCGGACACTCGGGAGGGGTTAGACTTGATCGAGCAAGGCATGGAAAAGGGTTTAGAGGATCTAAAGGAGCAGATCCAAGACCTTCGTGAGAGGGTGCTAGTCTCACAGGTTCAGCCAGTGTCACACAAAGAGTTTGTGTCCTTTCAAGGAAAGGTCTTGAGCATGTTTGCTAGCATGGAGTCAAGGATAGAGGCCTTGGCCACTTGAATGGAGTCCCGAGACCAGGAAGTTAAGCAGGAGTTAGCCATCTACAAGGCTGCTGTGTCGGCATGGGTCATGGCCACACAGGAGGCATCTAGGGTGGAGGTGCCGAAGCCACATGGGTTTAGTGGCAAGTAGGATGCCAAGGAGTTAGATAACTTCTTATGGCATATGGAGTGATACTTCGAGGCTATCGCATTGACTGATGAGGCAACTAAGGAAAGAATTGCAACCCTCTACCTTACTGACACAGTTACTCTATGGTGGCATCGGAGGTTTGCCGATATGGAGAAAGGCATTTGCACTATAGAGACGTGGAAGGACTTCAAGAAGGAAATTAAGAGGCAGTTCTACCCCGAGGACGTGGCTAACCTGGCTAGGAAAAACATGAGGCGTCTCAAGCACACAGGCTCGATACGCGACTATGTCAAGGAATTCTCTTCACTCATGCTTGAGATTCCTAACATGACTGAGGAGGAGTTGCTATTCAACTTCATGGATAACCTGCAAGGGTGGGCCGAGCAGGAATTAAGGCGCCGAGGCGTTCAAGACTTAGCCACTGCTATGGCAGTAGCAGAGTTTTTAACGGATTACAAGAAGGGAGACTCATCCAAGGTTGAGTCTTTGGAAGATAGCCACGCCACGGGTGGGGGAGACGAGGTCTCAAGGGACCACAATGCTCCTAGAATGGGATTAGGCAAGACGCCTAATGTCCGAGAAGGAAGGGGTAAGGCGGAAAGGAAGGAGTTTACGCCTAAAATCAAATGTTTCCTATGTGACGGTCCACATTAGGCACGGGATTATCCAAAGAGGAAGGCGCTCAATGCCATGATCAAGGAGAGGGAACAGGAGGACGAAGCACATATGGGCTCGATGCAGCTACTAGGTGCCCTCTAATTCAACCCAAAGCCTAGTACGCCTAAAACCTCCTTACTATCAGGGGTGCAAGTAAAGGAGGCAAAAAGGGAGCGAGCTAAGGTAGCCCACACATACATCGACAAGGTCACCAAGGGAAAGGTGAACTTGATGGGTAAGAGGAAGCAGCACTCCAAGCATCGAAAGTGCAGGGATCTGCATCCATCTGAGGCCTCACGAGAAAAGGAGGTGAAAAATATCCTGGCTGAACGGGTCACCAAGAGACAAAGGGTCCCTCCTGTGATAGAGTATCTAGTCCGATGGAAAGGACTACCTAGGAGGCAGGAAAGCTGGGAACATGCAGATGCCTTGAAAAGGTTTTGGAAACACATCAAGAGGTTTCAGAAAGAGGCAACGACGAGGACGTCGACTGCATAGGTGGGTGAGAGTGTCACAGGATGCTTCAAATGAGCCTCCTCATGGGTTTATATAGAGACCAAGAAGCTTTTGGAGACTCTTGGAACCATCTACACTAAGCCATTGGAGGGAAGAGTGTGGAAGGTTCTAGAGATGCCTAGAGATGTTCACACATCTCTACATTATGGTGGAAGACATGAGAGGAGTCCAAAGCTTTCTAGAGAATTCTAGAGATCTCTTGTACATAGGGTTATACATAGAATTGTGTAGGGTATTCTAAAATCTTCTTGATTTGTAAGGAACCCTCCAAGGTTCCAGAGAGTTCCATTGGTGCCTATAAATAAGTGAGGGTCTCATTTGGCCAAGGCACCACCCAAATCACTTCCTAACCAAGCAAGTGAGCTTCTAAGCATTGTATAACTTCCTTTGAAAGTAATAAAGCTTTCATTCTTTAAGAGTGGCTTATTATGCCTTTTAAAGCTTCCAAGCAAGATCAAGGGTTTTGGTTTGTCTAAGTGCCGCACGAGCTTAGGAAAAGACTAAGGTGGTGTTTGTTTTTTTTACTTAATTCTAAATAGAACCTTAATACTTAATAGTGTTAAATATTAGGTTGTTTGTTTTTGTAGTATTTTATTTTTATTAAGTATTAAAAAATAAAGAAAAACCAATATGTTATTTTTTCTATTTAGAAAAAGCTACATATTTTGGCTTTTTCTATTTAGTAAAAAGTTTATAATAAATCATGAAAAAGTAAAAAAACAAACAACCTAAATTCTGAAAACAAATTACTTTCAGCAAAAAGCCAAAAAAACAAACACCACCTAAATCCGTGGCAGAATGCACTGAATCCACCCTCAAGGAGTAAATCTTTACCCCAACTTCCAATGTGCAACTTGCCTGTAAACAAAAACAAATTAATCAACCAATTAATTAACACTCAAGTAGAATTCCAGCAAATATTTTATATACGAGTGCTTAGAACCTTTTGAAAATTAGTCTCTGTATTCTCCTCTGCATCAACCCTTATAATCTCGCTGAGATGGTCTATGAGTTTTAGCTCCCAAGTGTTCTTCTGATTTATTATCTACATCGTGACCAAGAAAAAAAAAAAAAAACACACACACACACATTGTTAAAGAGATTTCAGTCAAAATACGATCACAATGAAACAAAAGTTAACACATTATTGACATTTTCTCTTGCAAGCTTTATGCAATTCTGGAACAACTCGATGATCTGTTCTTTTTCGAGAAATGGATCGGGAGGGTCAGAAGGCTGAGTAGCAGCGGCGTTTCTGCGGCGGATAGCGGCGGCTCGCGCAGCACGTGCCTGGACGCGTTCGAGTTGGTCGTGGTTAGATTCCAAGAAAAAAGAAGCGGTGGGAATTGGAGGCGGTCATCGCCGTCAAGGGGTTAGGATCAGGGTTACGGTTTGGTGATTCCGGTATGGGCGCGAGAGAGAAGCAGTTCGTTTTGGGCGTACAGTTCATTGTGCGCGAGAAGCATGAAACAACATCGTAGTCTTGACTCTTGGGTGTTAAAAACCACGTCGTTTTAATGACTATTTCCCTCGCTTTATTTGAATTGGAGAGTTCAGGAGAATGGTGACGACCTGGCGCATTTGCAATATACAAATTTACAATCCTATAATAGTAATTAAAAATTAAAAATTAAAAATAAATTTGAAATTAACAAGTTATTTTTACACGTTATTTAATCTTATTTCACTTATTTTATCACAAAACAAAAAATTAAATAATTTAAAAATACAAGTGTTTATTTGGATATAGATGTGCAAATATTTTCCCATTGAATTTGACTGAAGTAGCAGTTAAAAAAGCTTCGGAAATTTGCAGGTTCCTCTAAAATCCATTTGTTACTGAATGAATGGAATTGTTCTGGAATTTTATGTCTCCTCATAGTTAATAAATCTTAATTACAAATTAAACTTACGATCATCCACGACATCACAAATACAAACGAGTACGAAGAAGGGGGTAATCTCTGTTGTGCTCTACAGTTTAGAATGCTGGATGCAGCTGACACTAAGGAAAAATATAAGCTACTTCTAAAACCTTGAAGACTAATTACACATGATTTGAACAGCGGCTTCCCGAACCCCAGACAGCAGGACAAGCTAAATACTTAACTAGAACCTCACGGGGCAGAAAGTGTTCCTTCTGTTTCACTGTCTCCTCTTCACAGGATGATGATTCGTAATGCAGCAGCTGATCAAATCAAGAGCCTGTTAACTTTGCACCGAAAAAAGGCCAAACAAATGTCGCAACTGTTAACTTTTCATGAGGTATGCTACTACACAACCCAGCACACTGCCAGCAACAACCTGCACAACATCGATTGGAACCGTTACAGACTATTGTAGAGGATCAATTCACCACTCAAAACAGATTATGGGGAGCACAAAACAAAGTTTCAGCATTGTAACCTTTCATTTCCATTTTTCTGGAAGTTATTTTGTGTCTGCATATTGGGGGTGTACGGGATCAACTTCAAGGATAAATTGTCAAATTAGCTTTAATACTAGAGTTATAAAAGGACCTTGAACAAGTTTTTATGGTTTGAACAAAAAAGAGGAGCAATTTTACTCTGCATAGTAAGAGCAGGTATCATGATGTTGTAATATTACTTTTCTTTGTGTTACGCTAGAATGATTTCCGTGCAGACCATTGAAGATGATGAATCCATTGTCCCTAAAAGACAAACTCTTCATAAACTAATAGCAGCTAAAATATGTGTCAACAGCCAGTTCAAGTGAATGGTGAATAGAACAGATTCCTTGCTTATTTTGGCTTCCATCATGAATTGTGGGTTTTCTGTCTAGCTAATCAAATATTGTTTCATTTCCATTCTCAGGAAATAGAACACTTTGTAGCAAGAATATCATTTTTTTACCGGATGAAGTCATAATAAGAATTACTATATTAGGAAAATGTAATGACCACTCTCCTTGAAAAATGATCAACTTTAACAAAGAATGCACATGTCTACAAGGAGGAATAAAATGATATGCTGAGATATTTCCTAAGAGTCCATTCCCACAAGAATGGTAAGTGGGCAAAGAAAAATACAATCAGTTACTAACAAGATAAAGGATTACTGAATGTATGAATATACACAAAATACATATGAACAAACCAAACCTGAAGTGGGGTATGACCAAGTGAATCTCGTAGAGGTCTAACATTAGAGACGGGGTGGTCGGGAGGTAGTTCACACACAATTTGATTCAACAACTGCAATAAACATCAAACACAAGTATATCATCAAAGAAGAGATGACAAAAAAAAACCTGGTTAGATACACAAACAATCTCATTTTAGAATTCACAGACCACCACAGGATTCAGGAAACATTGACTGGACATGTTTTAACCCCAGAATTGCAAAACAGACAAAGGAAAAGGGTAATTTAGTTCCTTCAAGGACATATGAGAAAGAAAAAGATAACAATGGTGTAAACCACGCAAAACTGCTATATTAATCCAACAATAACCATGATGGATATTTGAAATCTTTGAAGCCAATTCACACGTCAACACTTTCAGTGATGATAAAATTTTATGACACAATACAGCAAGGAAGTATGCTAAGATATTCCATGTTCAAATCATCTTCAACCTAGCCTTCAATATTGGAGCTCCAAGCAATCATCATAACTCAAATGAAGACAATTCTATGTTTATTTCTCAGGACAATCAAAGAACATAAGTTCATGTCATAAAGCTGCAGGCACTAGTTTATTACCCTATCAAGAAACCGGACACAATTTACTAGAACATACAAGCAACTAGAATTGCAGGAAACTGTCAATTCTTGTTTAGTTCTTCTCTGCAGGATAAACAATGCATGAATAACAGCAAGAGAAATCAAATTCAATTACAAATATGACAAAATATAATTTTTAGAAAATAAATATGCACCAACACTACTGCAGAAGAAGAGATGGCCTATAATTAAACATAAAACATGGCCATAGATACTAGAAAGTAATGGAGAAACACGATTCAATTGTTAGAATATGCAGAGATGAGATGAGCTGAGCTGAGTATTACTCTAAACCAAATGAAGTATTTCCAAAGGGTCATAGCAAAATCTTTAGAAAAACCCACTTTATCTGAACAAACTTTCTCTAATCCTCAATATATCTATATTTACCAGAATTCTTACCTCAGCTTGTCGACCAGCATGAAGTCTCACACCGGAAGCATCATACATAACCTGTAAAGGAGCAAAATTAATACTCCAAGCAGCCTAACTCCAAATTAATAATGAACAGTTGATTATAGTTCTGATAAGTGAAAATAACAAGGAAAAGTATTAAAAGAGATAAAATAACTATCAGCAGTTCCATAAACCAGACAAACATAGGTCAGAACAGTATGATTCAGGAAGGGTACATAATCATAGGGGCCATGACACATACGATGAGCATGCGCATCCTATATCCAGATTTCTACTATATCTTACCTCATCCCCTTGCTCTCTATGAGAATTCTAGGATCTGTTAAGGTAACTGTTTTTGAAAAGATTTTTCTGTTCTTAAAAATAAAAAACAATTTTCTAACTTAAAAAACACATTTGGCAGAATTTGGACAGAAAACAGTTTCTTCAGAATTTGTTCTGAAAACAGGTGGTTTTTTGGAACAATTTCAAGGTGTCCTCAGTTGTTTTTTGTAGAGTGTTCTAAGCAACAATTAAAAAAAATGGAGAATACTTTGAAAACTTTTGCATCTTATATAAGTGTACAACTTCATGCAGGATAAACCAAGAAAACTGTTTTTCATATTTAGTTCCCAACAAAATTTTATTCCTGAAAAACAACTGAGAACATTTTTTAAGAACTGCTCTCAAAAAAAAAATGAGAATTGTCTCCAAAAACATTACCAAATAGGCCTCTAATCTTTGGGTTTACTCTCTCTAAGATATTCATTGTAGTAGAATTCATCCTTCTATAAAAGCATTTACCCCTTTACCCCCAATGCAGGATTCATGGTAATATTTGTACTAAGAATTCTCTTAACATAATAGAAAATGTACACTTAATGCAGGATAAACCAAGAAAACTGTTTTTCATATTTTAGTTCCCAACAAAATTTTATTCCTGAAAAACAACTGAGAACATCTTTTAAAAACTGTTCTCAAAAAAAAAAAAAAAAAATTGAGAATTGTCTCCAAAAACATTACCAAATAGGCCTCTAATCTTTGGGTTTACTCTCTCTAAGATATTCATAATAGTAGAATTCATCCTTCTATAAAAGCATTTACCCCTTGACCCCTAATGCAGGATTCATGGTAATATTTGTACTAAGAATTCTCTTAACATAATAGAAAATATAATGATACTAGAAATTTTAAAAATTTACACTTGGTAACACTAAAATCATTGTCATAAACACAGTTCATAAAACACTAACCATACCTTGCTTTATAGGTAATGCCAAAGTGTCACTCCAAGACAGGCTATTTCATATTACAAATTTGCATATCTTGCTTTATAGGTAATGCCAAAGTGTCACTTCAAGACAGACTATTTCATAATACCAATTTGCCTATACTTTATCTTTATTGATACTTGATTAATAAGCCATGCCTGATACTCATGATAATTGATCAGCACTGATTAAGGACATATTTAAGACAAAACTACATAGGGCTTGTGGATGCTTTTCATCAATTATTCTCTTCAAAATGGGCTTTTGGTTTCAAAATGGACAGCCTAACCAGCAAATTCAGACCACTTGCTCCAAGTGGCAGCTGATTGAGGTCTTAACAAGAGTGATGATTGACCATTCAATTTTTAGGAGTGCAATTATGACAGCAAATAACTGATGTCCAAAAAAACAAAACCTTCTTATGAACAAGTAGAACCAGTGTCCATAGTTATGGTCCTAGGTCAATTGTAATGCCTGATTACCTAAACACCAAAACAAGCAGGAAAAAAATTCATAATTGAGAAATCTATTGAACTCAATACAAAGCCAACAAAGGGAAACTGCAAGATTAATTTGTTATGATCCTGCTTGCACTTCAGATATCTGGACAAAGGTTGAACATAGGCAAGCATGCCAATACAAAAGAATGAATAAGACCTGGTTAAAAAGTACATACAACACACGCCAAAACCACTGCAATGGCAAATGCTGATCCTCCAGTTCCTTCTTGAAAACCAATAGCAACTGCAAGGGCTGTCACAGTTGCTGAATGTGATGAAGGCATTCCACCCGACCCAAGCATCCTTCTAGAATCCCATCTCTTCTCCTTATACCTGCACGTCTAGGAGGATATTCAAAGACTAAGCAAGAAATTACAAAGAAGAAAAATGAGAACTACAAGCAACTAATCAATATTAGCTGCATATAAAAGTTATAGCAAGGAACAATATGAAAATATCAACAAAGATGAAACAAAGTTTCTTCCTCAGTTAAACATTGCTTTTACTCTAACCATATAAACATGAGAAAGAAACAATATTTAGCCTGTCAACCTTTATTAGCAATTCTCAAACATTAGCTATTGCAAGGGAATATGTTCTGACATGAAGGGTATTCTGTATAAGGATGGTGAGGTGGCAAGAGCATATTGGCTCAAGGGGAGAATGAAGCATCTTGGTAGGAAAGAGGACCAAGGAGGGAGCAATGCTTGGTGTTTTCAGGCTCATTTCGACCCATTTACAGAAATTGAAACCATGTTTTGTTAGCTAACCCAAAAGGCCTAGCTAAATATAGCCAACTTAGCACATAGAACACAACTGTCACCACATGAAAGGCCACTCACTTACACCTAAGAAGTCTGAGCAGATGGCACTACCACTTGATTATGTCCAAAAATAACTACTATGCTCACATCTCACTTGGATCTCCCACTCAACACTCATCAAAATCTAGCTTAAAGTTTCCAGGAGGAAAATGTTTTCACGAGGTAATTGGCACTGCACTCCTAATGAGAGTTGCTAGCTCATTCCCAGTCAGCATTGTTGAGAAAGAAAAATGCCGATGCACAGACGACAGACCCGCTAGCATGTGATATAATGTTTAAATAAGGATTATTGCCTTCTCAACAACAAACCAGCAAGTTTGGCCAGCTTGAAAAACAATATTGATTGAGAAATAGCCTCAAACTAAATGCATCTCTAACTTCCCTTTAACATACATGTTTTAAGCACCTTTTTCATTTTTATAGATATATAAAGCCAAGATCCCTAATTCGGAATTCAATGAAATAGCCCAATAGCCAGCATACCCAACTACATTGCTGGTTAAAATACCTAACTGTGTTCAAACATGCAATACATGTTATGCATTTCTTAGACTTATGTTGCATGTAATCCATAAATCTCGGCTTAGATATTTTGACAAAGAAAGTGCCTGTTGCCGCTTTTGTAAGTAAGCAAGCTTGCTTTTTATCTCCTCTTTCCATAATAGGTACTCAACAATTAAATCTAAAAGAAGGCATATTAAGGCATGAAAACGATTTTCACTCAAACCCTAGAATGCTCTGGCAAAATCCAAATGGCCAATTGAAATCAACCTAAACCAAAAGAAAAGTAGAAACATAAACCCTTGGTTTGGTTTTTGGGACAAAAATATTGGTTCATTTTCCTGTCCCACCTTTTCTCAGCAACCAAACAGAACAAAATTGGGGAAAAAACAAAACAAAACAAAAACCCTAAATTCGGAGCTCCTTCTATTACAGAAAATTTCAACCAAACTACCACAATATATAGAGAAAAAAACAGAGAGAAATAGAGAAAGTACCAAGTGGTGAAGAGCTTGAGAAATTGAGCGAGAGCGAAGGAAAGGAAGGCAGAGAGGAGAGGGAGGTTGTTGGGGATGATTGACGACCCAGATGATGTCGATCCAGCGATGGATGAAGCATCAGCGGCTGTGATCACTTCATCCATTGAAGCAAATCTGAGAAAGGAGGGGGACGTTTCAGGTCAAGAGGACGACCCCAATGGTTGAGAAATTTGGAAAATATTAGCCCGATGATTGGTAGGGGAAAACATTTCGGAATTCCTTAATTATTGTATCCACGTCACTGCTTCGTCAACTAGATGTAGTGGGGCCCGGAACGTCTGGCGTGGAGGCCCCACAAACAACAACTTGCCCTGCCACGCTGTCAGCAAACCTCCCGTTGGTGACTTGATTCATGGGCCTAAAGGCAAGGACAGACCAGGTCCAGCAGATATATGGATCTGGGCCGTTTTAAAGTGGTCGGGCTAGCCCAAAGGTCTGTGCGTTTGGCGCATATGGACCTAAGACCAGAGAAGCCCTCTATAACCTATGCTAATTGCTATCCAACCCACAAGGAAGAGACTGAGCATTTTTTTTTTAAAAAAAAAAAACAATTTTAAAAAATATTTATTAAAATATAGCACTTTTGAAACTATTTCCAAATTTACTATATTTTTAAGGAATCCAATTGGACTTTGAAGTTGTTTTTGCAAAAAGACAATTGTCGTATTTAAATTGAAGTTATCATTTGAAAAAACAACTTTCAATTGATGGTATAAAAATATCATTGATTTATAAATAATTTTAAAAGTATCATATTTTAATAATTTAAAAAAAATGGTTTTTTCGTCAAAAATCCATAGAGACTAAGCCGCTTCAAAGTATTGTGATGTAATTTTCACTTTCTATTTTATCAAGATTATGTTTGTTTCATAAAAATTTTGAAAGAAAATAGAAATAAAAGTAGAATAAAAATAGGAAATAGATTTAAAATAAATAAATTATATTTATGTATCACTTCACATTATTTTAAGTTATGTTATAAGTTCAAATGTTTTTATCCTGAAAATTGTTTTTTAAAACAAATTTGGTGTTTAACAAAATTTAAGAAGCGCTTTTAAAAATATGAATTCATATTAGAAAAATTAATTTGTCTTAACATTTTTTAGACTTTTTGATTGAATGAACAAAAAATTTTGAATCTTCAATAAAGAGTATTTACTCAACCTTGTTTAGACTTATCGGATGAGCAAACAAAAACCTTAAATTTTTAATGGAGAGTAAAGTAACTATGTTTTCTCGATCAAAAAATAATTAGGATGAAATTGTCAAACAATGTAGATTCATTATCGTGTTTCGTGTACGTTAATATATATGAAGGGAAATGGTTATCTGTCCACGTTGGAGAAACTAATGATAAACTTTTCTTAGAATCCTATGGAATTTGAAATTGAAAACACACAAAAAAAACAAAAATGTACACGAAACGTAAAACAACAACCAATCCTTGTGAATTATGACTAGTAACAGAAAATTTTTTTCCATTGGGTCTTTTGGGTTGTTGAGAAAAAGATAGGATTGGAAGAAAAAATCTCAACTGTTACTCATCCTTAATCCAATTTTCCCTTTATTGAAGTGTGTTTGATTAGTGAAAAAAAATAATTAAGGAAAATAAAAGTTTCATGGTAGGCAAATCTAGTTCCCCCCTTTTTTTTTTCCTACCCGTCTTCGGAAACCAAAATAAAAACACATCTACTTTGCAAAGACACCAAAGCATAAAACCAAAGAAATAACCATGATCCTCCAAAAACGCAGCTACATCTCAAAGACTCCAAAGCATAAAAACAAAGAAGCAATCATGATCCTTAAAAAAATATGCCTCAATGAAAACGATGAAAGAATATATCACTAAATCATTAAGATCTCATTACAGAGTTATTATAAAAAACATTTATAATCTTTTTACATCATATCCCACATCGGATAAGGGATAAAGTTACTAGAGTTATATAAGTATGTGCTTCTTTTAATAATGTAAATGTATTTTAAAGCCATGAAAATTTGTAAGCTCTATAGAGTCGTGAAGGTCTGTTAGATTTAAAGCGAACAATATTTACACGATTGATTATGAGTCATTACAAATGATATTAAAATCAATTATTGATCCAAGTTAGAGGTTTGTTTGATCTCCTAAATGGTATTTATTTGTTTGGTCTCGTAATCTCATAAAACATAATTAAGATAGTTTCACAATATTATCGAATAAGGGAATTATATATGTATGAACTCTTCTTAACCATATTGACACATTTTAAAAATATGAGAGTCCTTTTAGATTCAGAACGAATAATATCTACACGGTTCAATATGAGTCATTATATTTTAACACTTTAAATTATTTATGAAAAAACTATTTTCAAATACAGAATAAACTCTCCAAGTCTAACTGTGCAAGAAAATAACAAACAAAGGGTGATCTCTGTGTGGGGGGGAGAATGGAGTTGATGAAATCAAAGATGTCAAATTTGTATTATCAGTAAATAAAAACATTTAAATTTGTAGATTTATGATGTTGGGCCCATATTCGAAATGAGTTATTCTCCTTTGCCCACATGGCTCTGATTCACAACTGTGGTTACCTAACTTTGAAGCCCACCAATTCAATCAAGCCAGTCCAGACCCCACTTGGGTTCAGTCCAAAACTCCAATTAGTTGACCCCTAAGCAGAATGGCAAGTCAATTGCGTTTGTTGTAAAACTATATAAAAAATGTTTTTTTTATTTTTAAATTTAACTTATTACTTTATTTTATTAAACTTTAAATAATATAATCAGTAACTTTTTTAGGATAATGTTTGATTTTTATATTTATGGAAGAAGTACACAAATTTAGTGGTCAAGTACAAGAAACAAAGATAAGTATTATATTTGAGAATTGTATTTAAAAATGTTTTTATTAAAGATAAGATTAATTTTAATATTTTTAATCATGATCAATTAGCTATTTGGGTTTACAAAATAAATATTTAAAACCTTAAAATATTAAATATTAAGTGGATTTAAAGTAAACCCTAAAGTATACTTTTTCATCAAATTTTATTTTAAATAGGAATGGAATTTAGGTAAATTAATCCGACCCAATGTAACTTTATGGTGGATTTGAACAATCATTTTTAATACTAGATTTGGATTTGAGTTAAGTTTTTTTAATTCAAACTTAATTTCAAATCGAATTAAGTGGAAATTTCAGATAACCTAAATATAAGTTTAACTCAATTTAATCTTTTTATAATATTTATAATATATATTATCTTAGATAATAATACTTATTTGATTTTTTTTATCAAATTATAATTATATCTTATATTTATTTTGTTAAAAGGATAGATATTTTTTATTATTATTATTATCTTATTTAATATTTAAAGACAGATAAATTGGACCCTAAGAGTACCAATCACTTGGCTTGGGGAAAATGCAAATGGGGACTTCAATTGGTTGCAAACAAGTTGGGGGAGTCTTAATCGGTCAAGTTCCACCTTAACCAGATGAGTTGGAGGTTATGATGCAAGTTAGCAATGACTAATAAGGGGTTTGACCTTAATTATCACACATCGGTTGATTGGTCCTAAGCCGATTAAGCTCTTTGCAATCATTTTTCCCTAGTGACTAATAACTTGGCCAATCCCAAAGTCAATTTGAAATTGTACCTAACAACAAATTTCTCCAAAAATCTCCTATTTAAGCTATCATTACTCTTTTATGGTATATTAGATTATTGAAATCATTGTCACAATCATACTTGAAATTTGTTATCATTCAAAGTGTTAGAAATGTTAAAAACGCTTTTTAGAATCACTCTCAAACGTACTCTTATTATACTTTAATCATAGTTTTTTTTTAGTACCTAATTTTTAATCTTAGTTTTTCTTGTGTACTTGATCTTCAATTTGTAAACCAGGGTGGCTTATTTTTTAGGTTCATTCTTGTAAACTTCCGAGGGTTAATTTCAAGTGTAACAAGTTATTTGAGAAAAATTATGAGAATTGATTAGAACCATAAATCAAAGTGTAAAGGTTGAAGATTTTGGTTAGGGAAAACGTTGATTTTAATGGAGAATTCTAGAGTCCGAATTGAATTAAGAAGTAGTGTGTGTAAGTAATTGTCAAATCACTATAAAATATTTGTCTATATCTTTTTATCCTATTCTCTTTTCATCTGACTTATAATTAGTCTAATTATTATCATTTGCATCATGTTTTGCTAAAAATTAGTTTAATTGCTATCATTTGCATCATGTTTTGCTAAAAATCATAAAAAAACACCGGCACTTGATTCGACCTCTCTTTTTAGTATATATTATAAGGTTGTCAATTTATTTTCACAATATTAATCCTAGATTTCATAATAAATTCCGAACTTCTTCGACTTTATTCACACCATCATGAGGTGTAATTGAAATTTAATAAGAATTGCACCTCCTAATGGATCTACTAGGCGTTAAATCTTTGGATTTAATCCATGGATCATCATCTAACAAATCAGATGGAACTGGTCCTTCAAAATCATCATTCGTAGTTAGTATTAACGACATACTTGATAGTGACTCTATTCTATTTATTTTTATAATATACAGTTTGAAGTAAACAATTGACTAAATAATTAAAATTGATGTAATGGAACTAAAAATTTAATTATCCTTCTTTACAACATCATCTATAAAAAGACTATATAGTCTTTTTATTTAATCATATTGTTTTGGTTTTAATTTCATAAATTTGTTCAACAATATTGCTTCATTTTTGTTCATAAATTATATTTTTAAAATTCTTACAAACAATTAAAATTAAATTTAGACAAAAATAATCTTATGAACTAAGAGTGCACATGCCTTGCACATGGACCACACAATAGTCCATACTTTAAAAAGTAGAGAATATTATAAAACTAAACTCCAAAACCAAGAAATTAAACCTGTTTCATGCTTGGTGGAATTCTTTCTTTTCGTTTTTTCCATAATTGTAAGGTTATGTTTGTTCTCAAAAAGTTTGAAGGAAAATATGAGGAAAAGTATAAAAAAAATAAAAAATAGATTTAAAATTAATAAATTATTTTTATATACTATTTCAAAAAAAAAATTCACTTATTTAACTTTTTTATATAAATATTAGATAATTTAAAATTTTACAAATTTCTTAATAATTTTAATTATATTTTACTTTCTTTGGTTTTTTTTTTATATATTTTCCATAGTAAAATCAAATATAAGAAAATTATTTTTTTTAATATTTTTTTTCCTAATACTTTTCAGGAACGGAACATAATATAAAATTTTTTTTTAAACAACTTCTCAAATGCTTAAAGTATGACCTCTTACACAAAATGTATAGATTTACATTATCGTCTCAAAATTAGTTTAATTTTTTTTTAAATTTAATATAATAATTTTTTTAATACCTCTATTTTTTTTTTTAAACTAATTTTACAAAATCATTATATTTTCAATATAAATTTTTAAATACTATCGTATTTGATGCATAAATTGCTATTAATTTTTATTTTTGAAAACAAAAAGGTATCTAAATGGATATCAAGTTAAGACAATAAAAAAAATAAAAATTAATACCTTAATTTTTTAATCAATTTTTAGATGGATAAGAGTTTGACATAGTATATAAAAATAAATTTTTAAAAAATTATTTTACATTTCAATCATAATTCATAGCCTGTAGACAAAAAAACGTATCCAAATCATAACATCGACGTCTCAATAAAGAACATTAAATGTAAAAGTAAAAAGCCATGCAAGTGGTCCAAACCCCCCACAACCATATACAATTCCATCTCAGACAATATATATGTCCCACACACTTAGACCCCTCGTGAATGGCCAACCTCGCTGGGTTGATGGTTAGTGCCCCACCCATGTGAAATCCTTCCAATCAACCACTCTTCTTCACTGCATAGTGTCCTCCCAAGAAAGGATAATGTTTTTTTGTTTTCTATTCAGATAATGGACCAGATTCCCCATCTGAAGTTTCCTCCCCTTGTCTTCTATTCTATGATGCCATCTCATCCCCATCCCCATCCCCTCACCTTCAAAATTAATGGAACCAACTTTTCATTTTTCAATTTTCAACCCCCTTGATGATCACCTTTTGTAGTTTTCCCTTTACAACATCCCCCACCTAACTTGATTTAATTTATTCCATTATTTGCTCCCTAAATATGAAAAATTATTGGTAAAGGAACTATATATTAGTATATTACCAAATCTTTTGATGGAATATGGTTGCATTAACATCATACCTTTTCTTGTAGTGTGGGTCTCATGGGAAGGTGCCCCAAAAAGTTGTCAGGATTCAGGAAGGATATGTTCAAATATTTTATGATTGGAATATGTTGATTTTTCTTGACTATGATGTAAATACTTGTAATTAATAGTATAAGACGACTCAAAGTATTGACCGGCAAGTGGGCTAAAATGTGAATTTTTTATGGCCCAAAATTTTGATTATTTATGTCTTGGGTTTGTCTCGGTGCTTAAATTTAAATCATACGATACCCATTTGATGTCATATCAAATTTTTAAAGCCTTGTTTGTGACGTATTTAGATTGATTTGAGTAGGTGCCCACAAATGTATAGAAAAATTAGGAGTTAGTTGTAAGTAAATTGTATAAGGTAACAAGAAGATAAGATTGAAATATAAAGAGATACAACAACTTAGTAATAAAAAAAATGGAGATTATTATCGAGAGGAATCTGTTGTAATATAAAAATATGTGATGAGTCAGTAGCATATGTGTGTTTTGGTTTTATTATTTTATACAAATTTCGATTTCATTATTTTATACTCTAAGTTCATTTTTTTGTGTTTGATGATTGTGTTCAATAATATAAATTTAATCATACACTTTTAATAGTAGATATGTAATTTTTCGTATGTACCTCCTTTTTACCTTAAAAACTTTCTTATCAAAGTGTGGGTGCTTAAGCATTGAGTTGTTCGGGTGGATACTTTTGAATAGTATGGTGCTCAAATAAGTAAGCCACTCCATTTCAACCATATTTGCTCGAACAGTCAATTGTCATAAATAGGTCCATTATGCGCCATCAATGGATTAACCTAACAATTGTTATGTATTGATAGTAAAATATATTAGGGGATTAAAAGTACGTTTGATAGTAATTTTATGAAGTATTTTTAATACAGAAAATGTAAAAAATTTTAAATGTTATAAATACTAAAAACACTTTCAATAATTACTATAAACCAACTCTAAATGTTAAAATAAAAAGATGGTATAAAATCCTAGGGAGCTTAGAAAGTTCGTTTTATATAAGGGCTGAAGAATGAGAATCAAAGATACGCACAAACTCTTCCATGAAATCAATTCCAAAAACTTCATAGCTAACCTAAGCGTCCAATGTCAAAATCCAAAACCAACACAAAGTATAAAGAAATAGTATTTTTTAATTTTTTCCTAAATGACAAATATTGAAAATTTTGTGGGATTAAAAGAATCGACTATAATAAAGAAAAATCCATAAGAATGATCTAGAAGTCGAGTTTTCCTTAAGGGGGTGATTTTACTTTTATTTTCTAAAAGCAATGCAGTACTTTATAAAGTGAATAAAGTATCCAAGAAGTTTTTGAATTGAAAACAAAAAAGTCTTGATTATTAATGTTTTAAGGCAAAATGACAACTTCAAGTAATTTTACTTGCAAAACACTCCTAAGCAAAATGACAATTTGTTGATGTAATATGCACTTATAAATAACTTAATGTTAGTTATTACTTATTACAATAGCAATAGATTCCCTATATATGAAACCATTTGGTGTTAATAAAATTTTAATAAATCTTGAAAAAATATTTGAATATTATTTTTAGTAATATATATAGTAAATTTTTATTTTTTAATAAAAGATATTGCCAAGTATTAATAAAAAAAATCATACTTTTCGCTAAAAGTTAAATACATCATACCATCTTATTTACTTATCTACCTATTTTATATATTTTTTTAAAAATAAAAATTTCATATAAAATGTCAAAAATATTTTTTTTTTTCAATATGACACCCCGGTAACTTTGTTTCTTATTTATTTATTTAGTTTACTTTCTTCTTTATCTTTATCTTCATTTTATTTAAAATAAAAATAAAAAAAGAGGTGAAGATGATGAAAATGAGTGGAAAAGAAAAAAAAAGAACATATTAGAAATAGGATTAGAATTTTTAATTGTGGATGTGGGATGTCTAAAGAAAATGCATTTTGATAATTTTATATAAAATTTATGATAAAAAAACCCGAATATGTAAATGATTCGATGAATGTATAGAAGATTTTTCCATCATCCAACTAAATCCAAATGCAAAGACAAAAAATATTCCAAACGAGCAAGAGGGGAAAGAAATTCGAAAAATATGAATTTTCAATTTTGTGGGGAAAAGGCATCATTTTATTTCTTGACGTGGTCCAAACAATGGACGGCAGAGATGAACCTTAGAGGTCAGATGAGACTCAGTCCACATGAGGGAATGACCAGAATGTCCACAATCTACCGCAGCAACATGGAATAATCCCCTCAAAGATTCCGAATCTGGCAGCTTTTGTCTAAATCTGAAATGTTTCTCGAGGGAGCCACAAAATAATAGATCACTGCCGTCCAATTACAACGGGCAAACACAGAGACCACGTGTTCATTTTCAGGACAAGACATTTCAGTGGCTCCCACGTGGCTACCCCCTATTCTACTAGTTCACATATCACAGGGAAAGTTCCCATCAGCATGGGAGCCGATTCTTGCTAGCCAAACACTCCTCTTCTAAAAAGGAGATTTTTTTTGGCATTATAATAAGGAAATTTCCTAATAATTTCCGGATTTTTTCTCCGTCTTTGTATGAATCATCAAAGCCTTGGGCCCCACAATGGTATTATTTTCGTGGAGACACCATCGTGTCACAACATCCTCCTTTATTACACAATAAAATAATAATATTTTATTTCTGTCCGGTCTTTTTTTGCAAAATTTTAAGAAATTTAATTATTTTCTCACTGAAAGATATTGGGATGCCATTTTTAAATAATCGGTAGGTCTATTAATTAATATGAACGTGACAATATTAAATAAATAAATAAATATAAAATAAGAAATTCCCAGATACTGCCATCTGTATAAGCAATCCATTATTTTCTTAAGCCATTGGAAGTTGTGCACACATGTTTCCGAGTCTTGCACTTTCTCCAAATTTAATTAATTTTGTCGCCATTTCTAAGCTCCCATGTGAACCCCGCAGGGTTTTAAATTAGCAAATAAGTAAAAGACAAAATTTAGTTTGTATTTTTAAATTTAATTTATTATTTAATATAATTTAATTGGATGATTATCGAGGATGTTTAAGTAATGGAATAGCCAAACATACGTGCCCAAATGAAATTTTTGGGCATTTTAACACCGGGTCAAAGTAGATTACCCGAAGTACCAACCAATTAGATGCTGTGAATAAATCAATCATATATTTCTCATAAAATAGTCAAGCAGTTGTTACATGTAATGAATAATTGATTATTATTAATCGTCAATGATTGAGTATTACGTGTTAAAATCATGATAAACGGGTAATCATGACATATCGATCGATCTATATTTTAAAATAAATTTTGATATTAAAGCTAACTTAGTCATTAGAGGGCCTTGCCCAAACAATAATTTAAACACATCTTTTTACAAATTCGAATCCATCTAACATGGAAAGAGTGAAAAGGTTGCCCTAAAGAGAATTGTTGACCATGGTCAACCAATTATGGTCAAATTTGTTGTTCTAATTTCATATTGGAATAACTTTTTTTCTTAAATTTGAATAAAAAAATAATTAGGTGCTAAAATTAATTTAATTTATTACTTAATTTTTTATTTTATTTTTGGCCTTTTTCAATACTTTCCACATACCAAACACGACCTAACGCATTATGGGTAGATTTGAAAATGAGATTTAACATGGCCCGAAAGATTCCAACTTGGGAAGAGAATATACACGTATAAAAAATGGGAGAAATGATAAGAGGGGGTTAGTAGGAGGTCAGCCTCAATATAACAGAATGCAGGTCCTGTCTTAATCAGGGTCCATTTTCTTTACTAAAAAAAGTTAAAAAGCTTAAGTGTGTTCACTATACGTGTCAACATGTTAGGGTTATTATGGATAAGTGTGATATAAGTCACATGTACAATTCGATGTCATACGTCTTACTTGCCTTAATTTCATGTACATTCCCAATTTCGTATTATTACCCTATAAAAATAAATATATTTTGAGTATCAAATTTATCCATTAAAAGGAACGTCTACCTAATTACCTTTTATTTTATTTTATTTAAAACCATTTAAAAAATAAATTTTATAAATAAAATACATTTATAAGAATACTTATGAATGAAATTAATTAGTATCAATGAAATTAATTATGTTTTTTTATTTATTTATGTTTGGTCTCATTTATTTGTATCCGAACCCGACGTTATACATTTATACATATATTAAATGGTTTATTTTCAATGTATACGTTCAGTGATCCAAATTATGGTTTATCAAATTGAATTAAGATCCGATCAGAGCATTATTTTCTTGACCGGGAATAAAGTTCACACACCTTCCATGATAAGCGCGTGGAATATATATATATATATATATATGAATGACAATGAAAATAATGTAGTGGGTGTTGGCATTTTCTTAGCCCGGACCGGGAGCCATACGCCATATGGTGGTCCCCGGAGGGACCAGTGGACAAATTGGTGGTACGGGCTAAAAGAATTATTCAGAGACACCCATCCACCTACATCCAAACACACCCCTTTCTCTCTTTCTCTCTCTATCAATAATTGTATTTGAAATTCAGGAGCACCAAGGCCACTCAACCAAACAGGAGTGGAGGAGGCTCAACCACAAGTTCACAACCACACCCCTAAAACCCACATATCTCCTCAACACGCCCCCCCATCTATATAAGTCACCTACCTGCTCTTCAGATCCCCGCACACACAAAAGCCTCTCAAGTCCAACAGATAGGCCGCCTTCTTCCTCATTTCACTGCAGCTAGCTTCCTATTTTTCTTCTTCCAAAATCCGGGGATTTCAAGAGAAGAGAAAGAGAAATAAGGGTTCTGCGGGTTGTGGGTCGGTGTGTTTTGTGGTTTTCTATATAGGGTTTCTAAGGAGGGAGGGATTTTGATTTGGGTTGTGACGGTGGTGGGGTAAAACCCTTGTTTGACGAGTTGTAGACATCACGGCTATACAAAGAATTCCGCCGCCTCTCTTACATGTCCGGGCGGTACGACGCAAGGGTTGTGTAATTGAGAGCAACCCTTCGCCGCACGGCGGGCGTGGCGCTTTGCCTTCAGAAGGCGGTAGTCCCTCTGATCTGCTCTTCCTCGCCGGCGGTGGTTCCAACGCTTTCCTCTGCTAGTTTAGGCTTATATTCTGTATAACATAGCTACTGTCTTTAGGATTAGATCAACCAATCCGTATCGAACACTCGATCTCTCGCTTTAGCCATTTCTTTAGATCAATCAATCCGTATCGAACAATCGATCTCTCGCTTTAGCCATTTCTTTAGGTTGGTGTTTGAGTTCTTGAAAAAATGAATACGCTGAGGATTAAGAGGGTACCCACCGTGGTTTCGAATTACCAGAAGGAGGATTCAGACGATGGTGCTCGTCAGGTTGGTGGTTGCGGCCGCAATTGCCTCAAGCAGTGCTGCATTCAAGGTATTTGTTGAATTTCTTTTCTGTTTTTTTTTTTTTTTTCTTTTGTGATCTATGTTATTTCTTGACGTGGGCTTGAATTTGCTTAATTGGGGTTTAAACAGGAGCAAAACTCCCTCTTTATGCCTACAAGAAGGTGAAGGACGTTGTTAACGAGAAAGCTTCGAGCGGTGATGAAAACAAAGAGCAGCCTGTGCCCTTCCTTGACTCTCTCGTTCTTGGAGAGGTAAGAGAAAAAGGGGAATTAAAGAAAAAATCTATGTTTTCCTTTCTTTTCCCTTCTTTTCTTTTTGGAATTCGATCAATTATGGACTGAAATTGTTTTGCTCATGTCTCAGTGGGAGGATCGTATGCAGAAAGGGCTCTTTCGATATGATGTCACTGCTTGCGAAACCAAGGTCAGATATTGATTCTGTTCATCTTTAATTTCTTTCCTAGTTCGTTGACAAATTGGGTTTTGGGTTTTTCATTGTGGCTGCCAACTGGGGTTGTGGGTTTCTCTCAATTTGTTTGTTAATTCCTGACCAGGTGATTCCGGGTGAGTATGGGTTCATTGCCCAGCTGAATGAGGGCCGCCACCTGAAGAAGAGGCCCACTGAGTTCCGTGTGGATAAAGTCCTCCAGCCCTTTGATGGGAACAAATTCAACTTCACTAAAGTTGGGCAAGAGGAGGTGCTCTTCCAGTTTGAACCAAGCAATGATGAGGAACCTGAGTTCATCCCCAATGCTCCCATTGATGTCGAAAATTCTACAAGCGTTGTTGCCATCAATGTATGCATCTCTGTTCTTCATGTTCTTGGAGAGTAATGAGTATCAGGTCTTAATGACACTGTTTCTGTTGTCAATGATTAACAGGTTAGTCCTATTGAATATGGGCATGTGCTTCTAATCCCAAGGATTTTCGAGTCCTTGCCGCAGAGGATCGACCGTGAAAGCTTTTTGCTTGCCCTTGACATGGCTGTGGAAGCAGGAAATCCATATTTCCGGTTGGGTTACAACAGCTTGGGTGCATTTGCTACCATCAACCACCTTCACTTTCAGGCTTATTTCTTTCCACCTCACCTTTGAACTGCAATCATTGTACTATAAAATTGGCTCCATTGGTTAATGAAATATGAATTCCATAACTTTCATGGTAACAGGCTTATTACTTGGCCACACCCTTTCCCATTGAGAAGGCTCCAACTAGGAAAATAACCACTGCAGGCAATGGGGTGAAGATCTTTGAGCTGTTAAAATATCCTGTTAGAGGTCTTGTCTTTGAGGGTGGAGACACTCTGCAAGATTTAGCGAACACTGTGGCCGATTCCTGCATTTGCCTTCAGGATAACAACATACCTTTCAATGTTCTCATTGCTGATGCTGGGAAACGTATCTTTCTCTTTGCACAGGTAAAATTTCAGATCGTAGGCTACACTGGTATGGCCAACTTTGCTGCATTTGGGTTTCTAATTTTAGATTTAACTCATCTACTTTTCTTATTGAATAAACAGTGTTATGCTGAGAAACAAGCTCTTGGGGAAGTGAATCAGGAGCTTCTGGACACCCAAGTGAACCCAGCTGTCTGGGAGGTTAGTGGACATATTGTGCTGAAAAGGAAGGAGGACTACGAGGGGGCATCTGAGCAGAATGCTTGGAGGCTTCTTGCTGAGGTCTCTCTCTCTGAAGAGAGGTTCCAAGAAGTGAATGCTCTTATCTTTGAAGCCATTGCCTGTGGAGATGATGAAAAAGGAAATCTCACCGAGAACATGATTGAGGAGCCAGATGTCACACCTCCATCTCATGAAGATGCAGGTGCCATCAACAATAGCTCCTACCCTGCTGCCATGGTGGCTGGAAAGCAAGAATGCCTAGTTCAGCAGTAAAGAGTTGGGCTTTTGAAGAACAGATGAATGGTGTTTGTGTTTCTGAGTCAGGTATCGGTGGTTTAGCATGGATGTTTCCGTGTCTCTGTGGTTTCTAGTAATTGCTTAAATAAAGCAGACTGGGTTTTGCACTGTTGTTGAAGTTGTGCCTGGTTTCTCTGCGTATTTGCTTTATGACCTATTGTTTATACGTGTCTCATGGGTCTGTAAAATTCTATGCTGTACTTTCTGTGATGATTGAATAAATTTCTGTTCTTCGGTTTCTAAATGCTTGCGACTTATTTCTTCTAAGGGTAAAACAACTATGGTTCTGATGTTGTGTCACTGATGAGTTCTATCAGAGATTTTATTCTTTGCTCTCTGATGTTCATTTATTTGGAGGATAATGCCTTGGTTCAGTTTCTGCCATTGTTTGAAGATTGCCATCTGCTATCTCGCAACAAATGGCAGAAGTTCAAGCTGATGTGAGCCTGTGGATGATATATTAGAGGTATGTTTGGTTTCTTGGAAAATTTGGGGGAAAATATAAAGAAAATTGAGAGAAGACTTTAAGTTAATAAATTATTTTAATATATTATTTCAAACTTATTTTACTTATTTAAAATTTTTATATAAATTTTAAATAATAAAAAATACATAAATTTATAACTAATTTTAATTTTATTTGATTCTTTTTACTATATTTTATATTAGGATCACTAGAAAATTATTTTTTTAATTTTTATTTTTAATATTTTTTGGAACCAAATATAGCCTTTTGTGGAAGATTAGTTACAGTAGACCATTGATTGATCAGCACCCAACTTCTTTGAACTCTAATAATGTATGCTATTCGAGATGATGGTTCCCTTGATCTTAAGATATGTAGCCCTACAAAAGATGACCCACCATCTGGCTTCTGGGTTTAGAGGTCCACCTCTAAGATCCATTTCATGATGACTCCAGATCACCAAGAGAGGGCACTTTAATTAACCTTCAAAGTTGGATATATAATGCAGAAAATAGTTTCCTCACACCGTTACACTTGCTTTAATCATGCATGTGTTAAAGCGACAGGCCCCTCCCAAACACAAAGCAAAGAAAGCTCCCTCATCACGTAAATAGTAATTACCCCCCACACCATGCCCACCACCCACCATGTAAGAAAAACATGAACACACCTTAAGCTTCTCCTGAGATTAAGTCCTCCACATAACCCACCCCTTTATGCATATCTATATATATAATTGCAAGCAGCTCTGCCAATGCTGCTAATGCATCTTGAAACGATGCGACCACTTGACGCCCGAATCGCCATTTCAATCCTACAATTACTTCTACTACTACTGGTTGTGATTGTGGGAGCGGACCCAACACCAAAAGTTGTTCAAAAAAATGGCACTAAGAGGTCATTGTCGTCGCCATGGCTGAGGAGGGTGATCAACCCAAGAGCCGCAGGGTGCTGGAACAGGCCATGGATATGCAATGAAGGGCAGTTCCCACCAAGAATCAAGAAGCTGTGCTGTAGAAACCAGTGTGTGGATGTCACCTCCGATGTTTACAATTGTGGCTTGTGTGGGATCAGGTGTCCATTTACTTGGCAATGCTGCCGAGGCATCTGCATTAATACTAATATAAATCCATTTCATTGTGGCAAGTGTGAGCACAAATGCCCCTTTGGGAGCTTCTGTGTATATGGAATGTGTGGATATGCTCAGCCACTGCCCCCATTTCCTTTTCCTCCTAAACCACCAAAGCCCCCGTTCCCCCCTAAGCCATTCCCACCTAAGCCCTTCCCTCCTCATCCTCCGAAGGGTGTGCAGGCGCCTACAATGGCTTGAAGTTAATTTTCTGTCTAATTTTGTGCCATGTGAACGTCTCTGTGCGTGTGCATGGGCATGCATGGATGATGGGTGAAGGGTTGGTGTTGATTTTCTCTTGTTTGGCAAAAGTATGGTGCAAGGGGAGACTCGTATGGTTGATATAGTTTCATATTTGTAACCATCTTCATAAATGAAAATATTTCCTCTGTTTTATATCCATTTTTTGTTGGACAACGTAATGCTTCATATCACTTGCCTGAGTTGCCTCAAAGAATTAAACATGAATGCTTCATATCACTGTATAATGCATTCAACATCGAATATGCAAATTCTTATAGTCATGGGCACGTTCCTCTTCGGAGTTGGGATGAGATCCACATTAGGAGTTCTAGCAGGCCTGAGACCAGACTCAGATTTTTATTCTCAGCCCAGGCCCATCTGAGGAGTGGGCCAAGATGGCCTTAGCAAGGGATTTTTGATAACAGTCACCTAAACTACTGTTGTGAAAATAATAATTCCAAATCAATCATAGTTTTTGTTAACTAGGAAAGGTAACGTTATTTCCTTTTAAAATCATCTATTTGAAAAACGATTTATATATAAAAAATCACGATTTCCTAAAAAAAAAAAACTAAATTATTTGGGAGAAATCGTCTTTTCACAAATTTCTCCCAAAAAATAAAATAAAATATAATTAATGATATATTTTTAATAATCTAATTATTATAAATATATATTATAAAATTAATTAATTTTAGTTACTAAATTTAATATATAAAAAATTATAATTATTGAGATATTTATCAACAATAATATTGATAAAAATATAAATTATGTTTAATATTTATATATTGATTTTTTTTTATTATTTCTTTGTTGATAGTTCATATGAACAAGGTTATTGGTTTTTTGCATTTGGGATAATAATTGGTTTTTTTTTTTATCATGATTGATAGTTAGGATATTTGTTGGTTTTTTAGTATTTGCATAAATAATATTATTGATTTTCTTATAATCATAATAGTAGGTGATTTAGATTCTTTAATATTAAAAATATTTGATAATTAAGGATTAACTTGCTATTTATATTTACAATATTGTGTATTTGAATTTTAATTTTTTTATTTGGATATATAGTTTTTGAAAAAAATTATTTTTTTATTTTTATTTGATGGATTTTCTTGAAACCTATAACATTAAAAATTGAAAACAGATGAAAAATTTTATATAACAAAATATTTCCACAAATTTTTCTTAATAAAAAATAGTTATTCATTTATAATTTTAAGTGTATTAAATTATTTTTAAAGAAATATTTTATTATTTTTTCAAATTACTTTAATTGTTTATCATTTATAATTACTAAATAAAATATTTTAATATACAAATGATTATTATTTCTTTTTAAATTGATTAATATTTAAAAAATTATATCTCTTAATGCTGAAAATTTTATTAAAAATTAATTTTTTGAATAATAAATTAATTTAATTTTTTTATATTTTATTCCTTTTACAATTAAATTAAAGATTAATATTTTTAATTTTAAAATTTATATAATAAAATTAATTTAAAAATTAAAATAATAGAAAATGATTTATTTTGTAAATAATTATTTAATAAATTAATTACAAATTTGTTTTTCCATAAATGTATTTTTCACATAAAATTGATAATAATTTTTTTCATTACAAAGCAAAAGAAACAAAAAATATTAGATAAATATTATTTATCTTATAAATAAAAAATAATATCAAAAGTAAATTAATCTTATAATTAATTAAATTAATTTAAAGAAAAATTGAAGATAAAGAAAAAAAATAAATAAAGATATAAATTTAAGAATAAGTGAATTATTTTTATTTATAGATTTTAAATTATATTATTAAATATATTTAATTTATTTACCAACTTAAATTAATACGCGGCCAAACCCATTGGCCAAATAAACCTTAACGATTCTCAGTTCTCACTCTAGGGTTTTCTGCTCACTCTTTCCAAACTGAAAACCAGATGGAGTCAAATGGAGAAGACGCTTCTCGAATTCTCAGGGAGATCGAGACCTTGAAGGCCGCTAAGGCCGACATAGAGCATCGAATATCGGTTCTCGAAGCTCGGCTTCGCGATATTCCTCCGCCAAACGACGCCATTTCTGGTGTCTCCTGTTCTTCCATGTCAATCGCTGGTTTGGCTGCCGGACACGGACTCTCCCCGGATATGATCTACCGGTATAGTCGCCACCTTTTGCTTCCTTCCTTCGGAGTTCGAGGTTTGTACTTTGTACTGGACTGGTCGGATCGAATGCTTCATTCAAAGTATGAAATTCAACTGTTTTCTTGCTTTTGAAAGCTGAATGTAATGCAATTTTTCTTATCAAAGTGTGAGAAAGGTGTTCGGAAATGCTAACCTTTGTATAGTTAGAATTTTCGTAGCGCGTTTCTTGCTTTTGTGGAGAAAAAAATAATTGCTTTACTTGCTGGTATCAAATGCGAGAAAAAAGAAAAGAAAAAAAAACAGTTTCTAGCTGAAATATGTTTCTGGAATTTTAGAAATACAGAGCATTTTGAAAGGAATTTTCTTCCTTTTATGGGCTAGAATCCATTTAATTTTGCTTTCAAATAATAAAAAAGTACTCTTAAATTGTCCTACTGAATCTTAACTGGATTTTCCCTTTTTAATGAATGCCATTCTCTTTGTTGAAATGAGTTGTCAGAGTTAGACCTTGAGTTAGTGCTTTTGAATGCTCCTTTTTGTGTAGCATTTTGGAAGTACTTTTCTTGCTTTTGAAAGCTAAAATCAATGTAATTTTTGCTTCCAAAAGTAGGAAAAGTACTTGCAAAGTGCTGTCAAAATAAGGTCACTGTAATTTCATTATGCGCTGGGCTATATTATTCTGACAAATTCCTCATCAATATGACCTTGCTTGCTTGAAAATTTTAATAAAAAAAAAACAATAACAATTACTTTAGATAAATCCAAACAGAAGTCAAGTGTTGGACCACATGAAAGGCATTTTGTTTTAGTGGAAATTTTGTGTCTTTCCTGCAATATTTTCTTTCACAAGTTCTAATATGTTCAAGTAGCACAGAGTTTGGACAAATGTTGCTGTGAGATACAACGATACAACTGAATTTGACCAAGATTTCTGTTTGGTTTGTTTCCAGAACAATACTCTTTCATGGTATAAACTGAGCAGTTTGGTGCTCTTAAGTCCTTTTTAATGCTGACTACAATAACCTTTTATGTGTTGAAAAAAATGAGAACAAAAAAAAACATGAAAATCTCTTTTGCAAGACATTTTTCTAAAAATAATTAATGCAAATCGATTGTTGGAAACATTCAAAAAGTAATTTTGCACATTTTGAATATCAATGGCATTTTAACTACTGACAATGACTGGAAAATGGTAAGTTTCTGGACATGTTCACCATTTCATTTCTGAAATGGGAACATTAATCAGAAAGCCATCTTACATTTGCAACATAACAGCCTGTTTGATGTGAAGCTGTTCACTCTGCTTTTCCCGTCGGTACTGTCTTGTTCCATCACTTTGAGTTAGTTGAAAGTCCTTCTCAATCAGGCCGTGTCCTCATCTGGGAATCACTCATCCACTGCTCTTTCTCTCACATCAGGCTGGATGTCATTTTGCTCGATCTGAAATGAATATACTCTCCATACTTAACACATGCGATTGTTGGATTGCACCTTGGATATCCGCTAAGAACCCTCTCCTGGCTAGCAACGCAATCCACAGAAATTCCACGAATCCCTTATTTTTCATATTTCAGTGAAATTCACATTGAATGTCATATAGTTTAATGCAGAGCTTTGGTCATTGAGCAATTGATAATCTACTTTATTCTATATAATTAGTTGTCATTTGTTTATTCTGATTGGTATCTCTTTACTTTCCAATTGGTATTTGTGGTTGGCTGTAGGGCAGTCAAATCTCTTGAAGTCTTCAATTTTAGTTGTTGGAGCTGGAGGATTGGGCGCACCAGCTCTTTTATATCTTGCGGCATGTGGTGTTGGTGAGATGTTTGCTCTTAAGAAGGCTCAAAATACATGTTCATTAGAAACTTCTTGTCTGAATTCTTTTCTGGACCATTACCCGAGTCAATGCTACTTATTGGGGTATCAGGCTTGAAAATATGGGTTTATGTCACTTCATGCAAAAATGCTGAACTTGGATTTTTTTACAAATCTTACCCAAACAAAGTTCAAAACAGAGCCTATGCTAGGCAATGGTCCTTTTTTGGCATACCTAGCATTTTGATGCCATTGATTTATGTGTGTGATATTTTGATGCCATTGATTTATCCATTTTGAATGAATGGATGCTTTAAAGGGAGCACTTAAATCATTGTCTTATATTGCAATTGGACCTTTTTGTTTTGAAACTCTGACCTTTCATTTAAAAGCTCTTTCATTTGGATATTCTTCCCAGGGTGCATAGGTACTGTTGATCATGATGTTGTAGAGCTGAATAATCTGCACCGACAGGTACAAAATTAAAATATGCACTCTGGTTCTCTAGTCAGCATGATGATGTTGGTGGTACTAATAAGAAATATTCGGCCTAATTTTATTCTTGGTGCCCCATGCTTTCTCTTGGTATGGTTATGAATGATAAGCTTGAACTACAAAAATGTTTTTAAATCCACTATGATTTGAAAAATGCCAATCGTGTTGGTGCACTAAATAAGCTCTTGAGGCATGGCTCAAGTGGTAAAAGGTTGGGAGGGTTTGTAGGAGTTTCCAGGTTCAAGTCCCAATGAGGAAAAAAATGTACATATCAAAAAAAAAAAAAAAGTTGCACTAAATAATAATGGAAATATGCAATGATGGAGCTACTACATTAAACACATGCGATTTCTCCCATGATCTTTCTGCTTTGTTTCATATGGCACCACAAAATGTTTTCATGTTAATAAATTTATACCCATCAGCTTCTCCCCGATCCTCGATGTATAAACAAAAAACATGGAGAAAGTGAATACAATTGCAAAAGGCACATATGGAGTGCTAGATACTCACCTGAGTGAAGGAGGTGCTAATTCTTTAAAAGGTATCACCAATTACATGAAAAAAATGAAAGAAACATGTAAATCTTTCTTGAGGGCATCAAGGCATCATAATGATCAAATAATGAAGTTATAACCACACATATTGTTTTACCTTAATGCAATTTGCAAATCTGCGTTTCTCTTTGTAACTGTTAGGAATCTCATAGAGGTATTGTAATGTGCAAATGAACTTCTTTTGATCTAGTGAACTCATGATCTCAGAGCCTGCTTCCTATTATTATATTGCAGATTATCCACACTGAAGCATATGTTGGTCAACCAAAAGTACAATCTGCTGCTGCTGCTTGTCGTTCGTAAGTAGCACTTTCGGCATTATCTGTCTTAACTCTGAAAAATACCTGATCTGAAGTTGCTGCATCTGCTGTCTGCTTTGTGAAGTTTGCTTTTCACTGAAAGTATACTGGAATTTTCTTTCATGTTGTTATGCTTAATATAGATTTGTATGCCAGGATTAACTCCACAATTCAGATTGTGGAACACAAAGAAGCTTTACGCACATCCAATGCTTTGGAGATTTTGAGCAAGTATCCTTTATAAAACAAATTTCAAAGATCATTAAATTTGTCTTTTTGCTTTCCTTTTCTTTTTTCTTCATTTAATCCTTTCTGTGAATACTGATGAAATATTTTGATTTCCCTGACTACTGACATTTCTTAGATATGATCTAGTTATCGATGCAACAGATAATGTCCCTAGCCGGTACATGATAAGTGATTGTTGTGTTGTATTAGGGAAGGTAAATTGGTCATTGTGCTGCTTTCTCTTGTAGATAATTGTACAGAAGTCACTATTAGTAAACTTACTAAAACTGGATTTTAGCATTATGTAACATAGAACCAACCATTCATATGTCTGGATTTGGCTAATGCTGTTCTAGGCTTTTATTTTCGGTACCTCTCTTAATGCACTCCACCCTGTATTCACATTAACTGATAATCCCTTGTGACAGTAAAATCCAAGGTACTAAGACGGCTCTATATTATGGTCAATAATCAAGACAGGATTCTACAAGCACCTATGTCTGAACATAAAAAGAAAAATCACTAAAACCAGCATGAGGCTTATTGGTTCACTATGCATGTGTGTCTAGTGTGCGATTTTTCATCCTTGCATTGACCCTTTACATGTTATTTGTGCAGCCTCTTGTTTCAGGTGCTGCATTGGGGTTGGAAGGGCAGGTATGTTATGCATCTGCTTTCATATTCTGTTATTCTTGTGTTACACCTATAGAATTTCTTATGTGAATAAGGGAATGGGAAGTGTAATCTTCATCATTTTTTGTTGTGGAAACTCATAGCATAACTGCATCATGAAATTTTTTGTATAGCTCACTGTTTACAATTACAAAGGAGGTCCATGCTATCGGTGCCTTTTTCCTACTCCACCACCAACAACAGCATGTCAAAGATGTTCAGATAGTGGAGTTTTAGGAGTAGGTAAGCTGCAGTTTTGCTAACATGTCCAATATTAAATTACTAGTCTGCTAACTTGCCTACCAAACCATGTAAAATATGATCTTGAGAAGGTACTTTTCCTTTTTCTATCCTCTATCTTAAATGGAGAAGAAGTCTTAGATTTTGTCCTGGATGCAGGTAAGAATTGAATTGGGCATAAGTCTGTTTCTTGCTTTACGTATAGACTCCAGTAAATTTGCATATTTTAATTTGTCTGCATTGAGTATTGATTTCACACGAAAGAAAGGATATAGTGTTAGTCATGAACCTCGACAAAACTCTACTCAATAAACTGGTGTCCTAATTGTGTGCATGGAATTGGTATCATAGAAACATAAAGGATACAAATGTTGGTCATGAACCTTGACTAGGCTCTATAAATGTTGGTCATGAGCCTTGACTAGGTTCTACTCAAAAGGAAAACTTTATCCTGATTATGTGGGGTGGCTATGAATCCTACTTCATGATTCCACTCATTTCAGGATTCATTTTTATAACAATTTTGCTAAAGGTTTCATGTTGGGCATTGGCTATCCAACACAAGCCGCCTCATTCCTCCTCGCCTGAGATGAGATGTCTGAAGAGATAAGTTCATGTTGGTGTACTGGTTCAACATTAGGAAATTGTGCAATGTTTCTTGGTGTTTCAAATCTAACATTTATTCTTTTATTTTTGTGTTATTTGTTTATTTTTTTTGTTTATATGCTGTATTCTTTCCTGCTATTTTATTAGTTTAGAGTTTTGAATTGCTGTTGGTTTCCTTTTTCATTTTCACAAAAGCATTTTTAGATACTTGGGACAAAATTGTAATGCATTTCCCACTTTTGTTTTATAGTTCCTGGTATCATTGGCTGTCTCCAAGCCCTAGAGGCTATAAAGATTGCAAGTGCTGTTGGAGAACCACTGTCAGGAAGGATGCTTCTCTTTGATGCATTGTCAGCACGAATTCGAATTGTATGTTTCATTTTCCATATCTTTGAAAGTTTCTTGAATTCTAAATCAAGTGCATACTTTTCTGTTATTTTTCTTTGTAGTATTATCTTCTCGTGATCTCTTTATCAGTAATGCTTATAGGTGAAGCTTTAATAGATCACATTCAGGTACATGAATGTACTAAATGTTTGCGGCGATTGTTGACTATGGGAATTGAGTTTGCTCAAAGAGGTTATGGTGAAATTTGTAATAGAAAATAAAACATTTTAATGATGGTAATAGATTTGCAATGTTAAAACAATAAGTATCAATGTGGAGAGCCTGGATTCTGAATAAGGTGATTACTCAGGAGAGACTAGTTTTCCAGGATTGGTTTTGTGAACACAAAGCAGGAAGACCTAGCTTGGGCCTATTGGGGGTCCTTACACTCTCCTCTCTTCCATGGTTTCACTGTGACATCAAATGAAATTAAACATGATTTTATCTTTTACAGTTAGACCAACTGAAAACAAAATGCCATTGGACTTGTCTAGAAAATACATTGATTCTCTTTTCTGGGAACTTGGTGGATGTTATCTTATATCTCTACCGAATAGGGTAGAGATCAGTAGTGGTTTGCTTGTTGCATGCAATATATATATTTATATATTAAATGTCATCAAGTTTTTCTCAACAGTCATTCTGGTTTTGTAAGTGATTAGCATTAAAGCCAGAATGTATTCAGTTATTCTTTTTCCCATCACTACAAGGTATCCCTAGGCATACTCCCACCAGGACTTGGAATACAAGATTAATCCTCTTGACGTGGTCTAGTAGTGTTAAAGAAATTGACAATCTTTCATTTCTAGACTTCAAAGATGGTTTGGGCTATAATAGTTAAGCGTTTCTTGTCATTTTAGTTTTTCCCTCTGTACTTTTGTGTTTTGCTGAAAAAGTATATTTCCTGTGAACTTAAGTTGTGCCCCTTTTTCTGTTTGGCGCCTCTATAAGGAAATCCTTATTTGCCTATCAAAAGGAGGCCATAATGGGATGTTCTTTGGATTGCCTCCTTCTAACTAGCCTTGATTTTGTCTCAAATCATTTTTTGTTTCTGGAGATTCTAGATTGCTTGTTCTTATGGAAATTAATCTTTAAAGCATTGCATTGCTTAGGTCAAGATTAGAGGGAGGTTGTCCCAATGTGAAGTTTGTGGAGAAAATGCAACATTCACCCAACAGAAATTTCAAGATTTTGACTATGAGAAGTTCACTCAGTCTCCACTATCCACGGTATCATCTGCTCCCTTACCTCTCTTTTATTGTCAACTGCTTGTATTTTGATTTGATTGCTTAAGATTCTTTCATTAATAAAAGAATCTCTTGTACCACGGTTGCAGTTTTCAAAATTCATAATCTCTCTGAGATTCATACAAACACATGAATTAGTACCTTGGATGCCCTCGGAATTTTATATTTTTGACCTTCCAATTGATTGCAGACTCCATTGAAGTTAAACCTGCTTCCAGCAGATTCCAGAATAACCAGCAAAGAGTACAATGACAGACTTGTTAATGGGGAGGCACACGTATTGGTGGATGTACGACCATCACACCACTTCAACATTGTTTCTCTCCCGAAGTCATTGAACATCCCACTCTCAAGCTTGGAGGCTAGGGTGTCGGAAATCAGTTCAGCCTTGAAGGAAGAAGTGGAGCAGAAGGGTGGTAACCATTCTGGTACAAGTGTCTACGTAGTTTGTAGAAGAGGTAATGACTCACAGAGAGCTGTTGAATACCTCCACAAAATAGGTTTCACTTCAGCTAAGGACGTCATAGGGGGACTGGAGTCATGGGCCCATGATGTGGATCCAAACTTTCCTACGTACTAGTCAAAATGCTCGCCTGTGTCGCCTATGTAGACCGCTAGAATCAAATTTTCCATGTCTTTTGAGTTATATGACTGATTATTGAAAACAAGGGAGGCCGTTCCAGATAATTTATGATTCAGGCACATATAGTTTTGCTTCCTTCTGATAATCGAGGTTGTTTATCAGGATGAAGAAACTTCATGATGTCCCCAAGCATTAGATCAGTCATATATTTGGTGCAACTGTCATTTTACATGCGCTTGGATTTAGGGAATGGAACGAGCAAAATGGTCATTTCACTAGGCAAATAAAAAATGGGCATGCGTTAAACTCGTTTAATAAAACTAGATTTTATCACAATAATTTTCAATTAAGAGCTAGTTTAATAAAACTTAAATTAACTTTAAGTTAAATTATTCTTAATTTGTTGACCTAAAATCTATCACTTAATTTTTCCTTTGTAGTAAAGTTAATTTAAAATTTATTCTACACCATCAAATTAATAAAAAAATTGGAGAAAACAATGAGTTGTTAAGAGATAATAATTTTTTACCTATAAAAGGCACACATAACCATTTGTCACAACTGACTCAAAATGAGCCCTGAGCTTATACAAAAGAGCAAGAAGCTTATGGAACTAAGATGGTGTTTGTTTTTTTACTTAATTCTAAATAGAACCTTAATGCTTAATAGTGTTAAATATTAGGTTGTTTGTTTTTATAGTATTTTATTTATATTAAGTATTAAAAAGTAAAAAAAACCAATATGTTATTTTTTCTATTTAGAAAAAGCTATATATTTTGACTTTTTCTATTTAGTAAAAAGTTTATAATAAATCATGAAAAAGTAGAAAAACAAACAACATAAATTCTAAAACTAAATTGCTTTCAGCAAAAAGCCAAAAAAACAAACACCACCTAAGAGTCATCTATTAACAGAGTGTGGAAGATTTTTGAGAATCGTAGACATATCCACACAAGGGAAATGCGTGGAGAATTTAAAGTGTTTCAGGTATCTTGTGCATTCCTTGTAAGTGAATTTGTATAGGTCATTCTAGAATAGTGGGATACCTTTTAGGGTTTCGGAGTCTGCCACCTCTTGGATGCCTATAAATAGAAGATACCAAGCTCTGAGAGCATTCCTAGTCTTGTCAACTATTCTTGTGCAAAAAGGCCTAAGTCCATCACTCACTCCATTAGATTGGGCATTATTTTAAAACCCAATCTATATAAAGTTTTTTTTTTTAAAAAAAAATAATAATATTATTTTCGTCCAAAAGTGGAAGACAAAAGGAAAGGGAAAAGACAAAGATAATCTTATTGATTCATAATCTTATTGATTCAACTATTCTTGTGCAAAAAGGCCTAAGTCCATCACTCACTCCATTAGATTGGGCATTATTTTAAAACCCAATCTATATAAAGTTTTTTTTTTTAAAAAAATAATATTATTTTCGTCCAAAAGTGGAAGACAAAAGGAAAGGGAAAAGACAAAGATAATCTTATTGATTCATAACTCGATCATCCTTCAAGCCAAGCAATTCTGGCAGTTTAGGTATCCTTATCCCATGAAACGAGCATAAATAAAGTTGAGTGATTAAGATGTCAAAAATTGAAGGAAAAGGAAAAAACTACTCCTCTCACCTCTCACCAACCAACAAGTAGGAGCTTCAACAAAGCCATCCGAATATAGAGACCATTCTTTGCTTGTCTGAAATAGGCAGCCCTTTGATCCTCATCAACATCCACAGTTATCTGCATAACATAATGAAAACAAACAATCATCCTCATCGTTCATCTGCAAAATATTTTACTCATACACATCAAATCCAGAATCATAAAAGCCAAGATGGCATTGCTACCTCGTCAAGCCTTGGGAGGGGATGCATGACTACAGCATGCTTCTGCATCACACCTAACACATCTCGATCCACAATGTACTTGCCTCGAGCTTCTTCATAGAGATCGGCCCTTTCTCCAAATCTTTCTCGCTGAATGCGAGTTTGATACACCACATCACACTTTGAAGCTACTTCCATTAAGTCAGCACTTTCTTCCCATTCAACTCCCTTTGATGTGAGATAGTCTTTTATATCATCCTGGGAAACAAAAAAGTGACCCTATAAAATCTAAAATTTTTAAGCAAATTCTCTTCATTAGTTAATGGATGTTTTAATTGACAAACACTAAAGGTTCTTTTACTGATGGTAAAGTTTTTTCTTTCTAACCTTCATTTTGACCACTTCAGGAGAAACAAAGTAGATCTTCACATCTTGATACTTGGCAAGCAAATACGCAAGTGACCGGACTGTTCTTCCATTTGCAAGATCTCCAACAAGCCCGACTTTGATTCTATCCAGTCTTCCTATCTCTCTTTCAATAGTATATACATCCAAAAGAGCCTATCTTGTTATAAAAAGAGGAGTGAATGTTAGAGGTTAAAAGATTTGTAAAATTCATTACCACCAAATGGAAATTACAAAACATGCACAAATCTTCACACTGGCAAACAATTATAATTACAAATAACCCTAATAAGAATTGAAGATTCGCTCTTAAATATATCTTGTCCCAATACACATGAATAACCTTGGCTGATACACTCAATATCCCACATCTATGCTTGGAGTAGGTCATGAATATCATATGAGATCATAATGCTGCCAGTTTCCTAATTCCCAGCAGCAAAAGTATATAATTAACAAAAGAACAAGGACAACTTTCCCTTTTCAGGGTCTTTAGATCAAATTCTTTTGGAGAGCCTGCAGCATAATGGTCATGAATCATATCATACCAGAAACATGACCAAATTACTCACTTGGAAAACTCCAACACAACAACCTACAGATTCTTAGGTATCTAACATTAACTTCATGAATTAAGCTCTGTAAATCAAAGAAAAAGATAATTACAAGGTTCTTTGAACAAGCATATATCCCTAGTTTGTGGACCTAAACAAAGTCAAAGGCTCAAGTAACTTCTTGAATCAGTCAACTAAAATAGCAAAACATAATCTAGTTAGAAACTAGTTTACTGGACTTGTACAAGTTATGACAAGCAAACACTTTGAAAATTTCCATATTATCACATTAATGAATTATGCACACACCTGGGTTGGATGCTGTCCAGGACCATCCCCTGCATTAATGATAGGAATCTCAGCTGTGACTGCGGCTCTTCTGGCAGCACCACTTTCAAAGTGCCTCATTACAATTATGTCTGAGTATCCTTCAACAGTTCTTATAGTATCTGCACATCAACTTCCAATGAAAACCATATTGCAGGATTACCACCTTGTAAAACCCAGAAATAAATGAAAAGAAGTACCTTCAAGTGTCTCTCCTTTTGCTGCTGATGAGAATTCCCGTGCATTTTCTGTTGTTAAAACTTCCCCACCCAACCTTTTCATGGCAGACTCGAAAGAGAGCCTAGTTCTAGTAGATGGCTCATAGAAAAGTGTAGCCATTAGATAACCCTTAAGAATTTGGCTCCCAGGCGATTTCTTCTCAACCTTCTCCATCTCACGTGCCACTTCAAATATGGCACCGAGAGTCTCTCTATCAAATTGTTGAGCTTCAATAACATCATCGAGTTGGAACTTATTGCCCACTGAAAAAGGTGTATTTTCAATGTCCAATGCACGGGATAAGACTCTATTCCTTTGTGGAAGTCTTGCAGTTTGTTCCCATTGTAATGGTTTCTCATTAGTGAAAAACCTTGAATGCTTTAGGTCAGTGGATAAAGGCATCAATTTAGAATGAAGAGGTTGTTTAAAGTACAAACTTGAATGATTGTCCATGAACTCTTTAGGGCAATTTGGCACCCTAGGAGTGCATGTGCTATGCAAAGCAGACATACTAAAAGATGATGAAGAAGCCATTGCAATGGAGAGTGATTTAGACCCCCTGCAAGATAATATTAATATTTAAAAAAACTTTGAATGCATGATTATACAAAGCCTCAATTCAATATTAAGGAACTACAACTCAATATATTAAATCAGTCCTGTTAATCACAAATTCAAGGTCCTACTTTAAATACCCACAAGTTTGATAAGAATCAAAGTAAGAATGGTAAAATCCCAGTCAGGAAATTGATTCTAAATTTAAGTAGTCACTCAAAATGCACCAATCTTCCAAATTACTAGTTCCTGACAACATGCAAAATCAGCAATTATCTCTACCACAGATATACAATGAAAGTGTTAACACAGTTAGTTTATAATTCTAAAGCTGGTGGTACATAGAAATATCAGTTGTGAGAAACAAGATAAGTTAACTAAAGGCATAAACCTAATCAATCTGGAGAATATGCCAAAATCTCGCAATATTCTACTTGATTTCTACAAGAAAACAACCTTTGGACGGAAAAAGAATATGACTTGTTTTCAAAAACTAGCTACTGAAGAACCACCAAATGCAACCACAATAAGCACATTCCACAGAGACAATGTTCATTCACGGCCCAAAATTCAGGCAAATTCAAAAGCAGCACCAGAATCAGCTGCTTCTGAAATTCCATCGCCGTTCATTATTAAATGAATCCGAAGGTAACTCTGCAACCTCCACATCCTCATCAGTGGCTTTTCCAGTATTCGATTTCTGACATTGTTTGAAAACTCAATCATTCAAATTTCAGCGCCAAACACATTCAAATTCGATTCGTTACGTTCAATAGCAGAATCTCAAATCGATCAAAAAGGAAAACTACTCCTCTACAATCTCATGAAACCCTAGAAACATAAAGTTCAACACAGAGCTTCAGAAGGAAGAGAGGACCGAACCTAACAAAACCGAACCTTTAAAAAAAAAAAAAGAATGCTTGTGATGGAATCAAAATAGAAGAAAGAGGGATGAACGACGAACCAGAGAGAGATGGTAAGAGCAAAGCAGAAGATTACAGAGCCGCAGCGCCGTTAACCAGAGAGAAGAACCGAGATTCCGAGAAAGCTGTGCTGTGCTTCGGTTTGTGTGAATCGTGAATCCCGGGATTTTGAAACGGTGTCGTTTGTTTGTTGGTGTCCGTGGAATAAATATATTGTCACACTACAAGGATAATGATGACCAATTGGTGGGGAAAATTGAAATAGAATCTTAATGATGGTCGTTGGCTCAGTGGCCGTTTTAAAGTATGGGGCATCGTCCCCACAACATAAAAATAAAAACTAATATGCCAAAACGATATTTTTATTTAATAGGATTTTTATATTAAAAAAAAAAACTTGAGTGAATCCGGAGACATGCACTAATATTTTTTGAAAAAAATAAAAATAAAAATAAAATTAGAAAAACAAAATCATAAAAATAATTAAATTGATAAAAATTATTGGTTCCTAGTAACAACTAACAACCCATGAGTGCCTATCTATCTATATATATTTTTTATTTCCTCTTATTATATTTTTAGTATAAATATATAGCTTTATTTTCCTCCACTATTTTTTCTTTTAGGCTATATTTGGTTGCCAAAAAATTTGAGGAAAAAAAAAATACAAAAGAAAATTTTGAAGGAAAAAAAAGTGAAGAAAAATAATTTAAATTTAATAAAATATTTTTATACGTTTACTTATTTCTCTCTATTATTGTAAGATTAAATAATTTTAAAATATATAAAAAAATTAATTAATTTTAATTATATTTTTTATAATGAAACCAAATATGAGAAAATAATTTTCCTTAACATTTTCTTTCTTTCCTTAATATTTTCCAAAACCAAACATAACCTTAGATACAATTGAAAATTGTATTTTTTTTTTATTGCTTTTATAACTTCTAAATCTTTTCCATTGATCTATATATATATATATATATATATATATATATATATATATATATTTTGTTCAAGATATTATGGGCTATATTATCTCCCTTTGTTTATATCCCTTATACATGAAATATGTTAATCATAAGTTAAGATATAGAATATACATATCTCATGTATAAAAAATTTATTTATTTTTTAATCAATATTTTTTATATTAATTATTTTGTAAAATGTTTTTTTTTACAATAGAATTAAATTTATGGTTAAAAAGAGAACTAAAAATTTATAAAATATATTATAAAATAATATGAATATATGTATTATTTATAATATAAATTATTTTTATATATTGAATAATATAATATAAAAAAATATTTATAAAGTTTAAATATTTTAATCATAAATATTGTTAAATGTAAGAGAAATTTTATATTTTTAAAAAATAGAAAATATAGAAATGCAACATAATTTTTATTTTAAAATTTAAAAAATAATATATATTATTTTGTTTTCGTTTTATAAACTAAATATAAATATAACATAACATATCTTATTGAATATTTTATTTTAAGATATTATGTCTATTGAATATATAAAATGATATCATTTCCCACTAAAAATCATGTTTTAGGACATACATTTCTAGTCTAATTAGATATAATGTTTTAGGTTATACATATTCTATCCTGCTAACTAAACATAGTGTGGACCTCGCATTTCGGCTCATGCGTTTCCCACTCGATGGCGAGCTCGATTTTTATTTCAAAAATGATTTTTATTTATTGGAAAATGACTTGGAGTCGCCACTTATTTTTGTTTTATTTTAAAAGGGTAAACAAAATAAGAAAGAAAACCCTAAGTGCGACTCCTTATTTTGGAAAAGGTGATTTACGAAAAATCGGATCGGGTTCGGGGGTCAGGTTACTTATCGGAAAGGTACGATAAAGACCGTAGCATTCCTCTAAGTCCCTAAAGTCAGGTCTCTACTAATGAGATGAAACAATCATGACAATGAATGAGTAAATAAATGAATACCCAGAATAAATCATTCACACATGAGAATCAGAAAACGCATAGACACTTATCAGAATGAAAAATGGGTACATACCTAAAAATGATCCCCTCCAGCTAGCACAACGAGAAAATCACCAAGCCATCTTTTTTCTTCCTTTTCTGCTTGCTCTCCTCAAACCTCCAATGTCTCTACCAAAACAACCATGAAAATCCTTCATCTCTTTCTCTTCACTTGCCTCACAAGCTAAACAGCCACCAAAAATCCCCCCTTAATCTCTCTGATGAAAAACTCCTCCTGTAGTTGCCTTCTCTCCCAGCTAACTCCCAAAAACAAAACCACCGGAATCTCTCTCTCTCTCTGTGAAGATACCCACTGCACTCCCTAGCTCACTCAGTAATCTCCTTAGAAAAAACCTCACTCCCTCTAGTTCTCTCCCGTTTCCCCGTTCCTTCTTACTCCCAGAAAAAAGGCTACAATGCTTTAGAAAACTCTCCCAAAAGCTCCCAGAATCCTTCCTCTTCTCACCGTCCTTCCAAAAACCAACCAAAAGCTCTCCTAAAAAAAAATCTCCCTCCTCCTCTCCATGACCTCTTCCTCCAAGCAAAAGCAGCACCCTATAGCTCCTAGGTCCCCCTCCGCCAACCAATCTTTTTCTTCTTTTCTCCCGGATTTGCCCTCCTAGAAAAATATCTCCTAACCAACCTCTAAAAAGCAACCCTTCTTTTTGCAGAATATCCCTTCTCTCATACGCTCCTCCTAACGGCCTGTAGAATCCCCTTCTAGAATGTTCCTCCACGTGTCAAAGTCTCATTTGCTCCTTGATTCCACTACCTGGTTCTTTGTCCACCAAGCACGAGGCGACATGTGGCTCTTTAAGAGCTCTCCACCTGGCAAAAAAACTACAAAAAATACATGAAAGTGAGGCCCTAAAATGGGGGTCTACACATAGGCAAAGGTTTAAAATATTTGGATATATGGCATATGTATGTATACCCTCAATATATCCAATATTCATGGATCCAGATATGAAATTCAAAAAGATATATCCATTAACTGAATATTTCTAAATATTTTACTATATTTCATCAATATTTCACCAATTTTTCAATTTTTTGGTTTATTACACTTTACCCCCCTAACCTATAACATGTTTTGCACATTACCCCTTCGAATTTAAAATCGAGCAATGTACCCTCTATGCTTTATAATGGTATGCAATGTACCTCTTTAAAGTGATGATGTTACCTTAATTAGATGAAAGGTGAAGAGTAGGTGTATGTGCTCTTCACGTGACTTATTTAAATAAGGGCAAAATGGTCATTTCATTTAAAAAACCTCAAACCCTAACCCACCATCCTCTTTCTTTTGTTCATTCCTTCCTTCCTTCAATTTCCGTTGTTTGTGTTGCATCCATCGCTGTTGACGTCGTCGTGGAATCTTTCACCGACCACCCATTGCACCACCACCTTGCCATCGTGACTCCACATTCCTCAAATCTTACACCGTTACTCTCCCAAACAAACCCTAAACCCCAACGTCTCCCCCAAACTCATTATTTCAATGATTAGCCCCTAACAAAACCTCGACCTCGACCTTACCTTCCAAATATTCAATCACGTTGGAAAATTCCACCCAAATTTTGCCCACAATTATGAAACCTACCTTGCCACAATAAAACCACCAATTGCTTTAAACTTGCAAAATCCTGTATTTTCTAGATTCTTTAAATCCCAATTTTTTTTTTTCATTGCGGAAATTTAAATGAGAGAGAGGATTAGAAATGCTTAAGAAAAGTTTTCATTTTCGGATTGTTGTTTCTAAAGAATTTTCACTAGATTTTGCAAGGTTTTCATTTCAATTTTGAATTGATTTTCTTTTTGGATTTTTATATTGTTTTTCGATCATTTTTTGTTTGACGATTTGAATTTGGTTGTTTTGAGTGGTGATGGTGTTTCAATTAGGTGCTTTAAGTGCTAGGTAAAACAACTAGCTTGGTAATGTTTTTTTTTTTTTTTTTTTGTGAATTTGTCTATTTTTTAAACCCTGCAAATGTGTTTGGTTGTCGAGAAAATGTGGTTTCTGGAAAATGAAGGAAGGAAAAAGAATGAGGGTTGTTAGGGTTTTGGGGTTTTAGGTAAAACAACTTGTTTGATTATTATTATTATTATTATTATTATTATTATTATTATTATTATTATTATTTTGTAAATTTGTCTATTTTTTAAGACACTGCAAATGTGTTTGGTTGTCGGTGGTTTCTGGAAAACAAACGTAAGAAGAAGGGTTGTTAGGGTTTTGGGGTTTTAAAATGAAATGACTTTTTTGCCTTCACTTATTAAAAAAATGATCATTTTGCCCTCGATCACAATAATAACACATATCATTCCGTCAAAAAATATAAGGTCGTAACTCAAAAAATATACATTGTATGTAATTATAAAGCTTGGAGGGTACATTGCTTTATTTTAAACTTGAGGGAGCAATGTGCAAAACACGATATAGGTTGGGGGTAAAGTGTAATAAACCCTTAAATAAATTAATTCTAATTTTTTTTTTTTTTTACATTGGATTTAATTTATTACTAAAAATATAAAAACATAATTTTCTTAACATATATTTTTTATATAATCTATATATTTATTAAACATAAAAATATAAATATTAAAAAAAATTATACATATATTATTAATTATTTGATATCACTGAATACATTTAAATTAAAATTGATCATAATTTTTAATATTAAATATATTTTAAAATTAGACATGCTATCATGATATTAATATTATTGTAAAATAATATATAATGCAACTTAATAATAAATACACATTTATAAAATTTATATTTTTTATCAATGTAGAAGATATTATGATCAAATATGACAAATTATATAAATCAATTTTTTTTTTTAAAAAAATAACTTTAAAATATGTATGTTTACTTCTTATATAATTTATAGAGTTTATTTTTAATATTTTTAAAAATTTTATTAATTTTTAATATTTTATATCAAAATATCAATTAATATATCCTATATTTTCATAAAATCCAATTACATATATATCATTGATTACCGATATTTTCATCTTCAGAGTTACATCGTCATAGTGATTTTATTTCAAATGAAAAATATTAAAATAAAAAATAAGTATACATTTATTTAATTTAATTTTTATTTGAAAATAGTGAACACAAACATAAATGAATTCAATAATTTTAATTTTAAATGTTAATATTAGATGCATAAAAAAGAATTCTTATTCTGATCTAATTACATATTTAAAAGACATCTATCAAAAAATGTGCTTAATTATATATTTACGTTTTATTGTTTTTTTATTATTTTGTAATTAGTCCCCATCTTTATACTTATACATGATAGATTTTTTTCTTATTCTTTTGGACAGTGGACATAGGGAATCCATGGCAACCATCGGGTGGCTTAACATTTTTCTTTTTATTTTGATAATAATCATTAAAATGATAAATATATATCAATGGCTGAGGTGGAATTAAATGTTGACAGCGGAAGGCTGCGGAAGTGGTGCAATGTGCTAGTCAAGGGGAAAAAAAAAGAATGGATAAATGAAGCTACACAAGAATATTTGCATGGATAGGATGAGGTGGCAAGTTATTCGAGCTCCACTGAGGCAGAGTGAAATGCTGTTATGCTGGCATGATCAAACACCTGTACTACACAATCACTACCCTCTTTGCCTTTCCACCCTGTCCTTGTTATCATTTGACACCCTGTCTTCAATCTTATGACCTTTTCTTCTCTGGATCTCTATCCATTCTCTGCCATGGGTGCTCCTCTTCTCCTTCTCCTCAACACCTCCTCAAGGCAGTCACTCATCAAGCCTTTATCTGCATATCTCCACATACCCATCAAGGTTCCTCATATAAAACCTCTGTTTTTTTTTTTTCGTTTTTTATTTGAATTTTGTATTTTTAAATTATTTTTTATATAGAGTTATTGGTAATATTGTAATAATTCTAGCAGAGACCAAGTTTTGGCTGCTCTCTATTATTGTACTGACAATGCATGGCTTGTTGTTGGGTTTAGTTGAGGCCTTTCTTTTAAGTACTGATCAGGAATTAACAGTACAGCAAAGCAAAAGCTCCCAAATAGTGGGTGATAATTCATTGGGATTTTGTGAAGAGTTCAAATATTAGAAAGAGGCATTATTAAGATGGGTGGTAAAATCTTTGATTTATTGTTCATCTAGTAGATGATTGAACGGGTCTTTCTCAGTTTTGAAAATTTGAAATCATGGGTCATTAGCTAAAAATCTGACAAAATTCCCAACTTTTTCTGCTTAAGTTAAGGAAGAGGAAGTTGTTATTGAGTCATGTGTTGAGTTTATGTTGTTTCAGAGATACAGCCGATCAAGCAGTAGTGAGCATGGATTAGGGGAGAAAGCACCTTCAACAGCTGAAGAGTTCCAAAGAGTGGCTGCAGAAAAGAGGGAGCTTCAGAGATTGGTGGAGGAAAAGGCCCGCAAAGGGGTTGTCAGCCAGACATCGGACAAGGCACTGGAGGCTGCACAAGTGGCGGTTTTGGAGGACTCTAACCTTGAAACTGTGAAGGAGAATGACCCTTCAGGTGGACAGGACCCCAAAAGGAAGGGTGATTAGAAGGCCTTAATGCCAATGTACTCTTAATATATGCCTTGGTTTTTTCAAGAGCTTGTGCCTAAAACCCAGAGTGTTGTGATGATAAATAAGAACAGAGTTTTATATGTACATTTGGGGACTAACAAATTCTCCAGAACAGCTGAAATGGTGAAGACTTTTCATTATGTTTGTTTTTTATTTTTATATTTCCCCGCCTCACTTTCTTGGAAAAGTAGTAAGACCCTAAAGTCTTACATGGGTATGATGCTCTTGGAGGCAGGCAAGACAAAGGCCGGAGTCAGCTGAAGGAAGAAGACGCGATGCCCCCTTCATGTCCGCATAAACAAGACAAAGTATTGTGACAAATTAACCCATTTTAATAAAAGAGGCAGGCAGTATGGAAATAGGAGGATTTGAAGCGTGAGTGTGATGGTACATGCACGCGCAGGGCACCTGCGAGTGACGAAGCAAATGAAATAAAGGCCATGTCTCTCGATACCAACAGTGTGGGATATGTATGAGAGTAATAAAGCCAAATCTTGAATTTTTTTATGCGCAATGGAGAAAAAAGAGCATTAAATCCTGCACAATTGTCGTTAGGAAATGTGATAGATGAGGCAGAACTGTAGCCGTTGACAGGTCAAGTAAATGGGCGGGAGAACGTGGATGATGCATTGGGGAGGCTTGGCAGTTTGTGTGGGATGCCTCCGCAATTAAAGCAAATCTGTAACTACCACTACCACTGCCACTGCCACTGTAAGCTCCACACTCTCCTTCATTCCGGGCATCTCTCCTCCGTGACCATCTTCATTCTCCTCAACTTTTTGAGGGTCTGGCTTCCAACTTTGTGTAAGTTCGTTAAGTTTAATGTAAAAATTTTGACTTCCAAATGTTTTAAACTTCTAGTAAATTATAGATCGAGAAACATATCAAACATGTGAAAACAAAGTTTACATATAAACCCTAATTTGATTAGGGTTTTGATCAATGGGCTTCCACTATAACCAATCCATTGAGATCAAAAAAATTTCCCTATCACTTCCTACCTACCACGAAGAGATTAAAGATGGATTAGAAGACAATTCAGTACTTTCTAATCCAAATAACTTAGCGAATACCCCGACAAGTGGCGCCGTATTATACGTGCAAGCCTCGGTTTGCACGTAATTTCCCCTGTCGTCCCTAAACCGATCGTTGACATCGGGCCCACCTACAAGGGCTCCGACTAGTACATGTGGGTTAGGATGGGGTCGGGCGTACCAGCCATCGTACCCCTGGGTGCACCCGATAAAACCCTTGTCGTGCTTGTATGATTCGGTAGATGAACCTCTGTGGTGCACCTTTGTCGGGTACTTCGGGCCATAGCCCACTAGGTAGCTCATGGCCATAGGATTGGCGCCCAAAATGTAGTCGACTTGAGATTTAGCGAAGGAGAGGATCTCCTCTGGGCCCACCAATTCTCCGTGGCAGTTGAGTTGTTGATTTGCTTCCCGGAGATGATCGGAGTAGACTGTGAGCAAAAATGCAGCATTTGATACGTATTGCATGTTGTTCCATTGGCGGGTGTAGAGCAGGCCTCCTGGGGTGCGATCCACGTTGCTCCGATTGTTCTTGTGGAGGCAGGCGCAGAGATAGTGCTGTGCCTTGGAGAGGTACTGCTCTAGCGTGGGCTTGTGCACCTTGTTTTTCTCCTCCCTCAGCAGCTACAACCAAACAATGAGTAATTCAACGTTTCCATCTCAACCGTTGTGATAGAGAGCTCATTTCACAATGAATTTAACAAACATTTCTAATTTTTTTGCACAGCCAAACAGACTCTTAATTGATTATTTAAGTTAAGGTTAACTATCATCACTTAGGTAACGAAGATTTACCATGGAAGCAATGATTTGAAGCCCAGCATATTTAACGTCCCAGCTGAATTCAGAAATGGCCCAGGTGATCCCACCAAAAGAGAGGGCATTTTGAAGCACATAATTTAAGTAAGACTGATTGTCGGTGGCTCTGTATAGCCACAAAGCGGCCCACAGCAATTCATCCTGGTACCCACTCACCGATGGATAGTAGCTACTCACCACTCCTACGCTTTTGTCATATTTTCCTCTGTACTTGTCTCCAAACTCAAACAACTGCATACAAAATTCCCAAAAAAATTCAAAAAAAGAAAAGAAAAGAAAAAGAATTACTCCATATAGGAACAAAGAGATACATCACACAATATTCCATTTTTAAAACAAGTTAATTAAAATAATATCATTAGAAAATCAAATTTTAGGGGGAATAATAAAGCTAAATAATACAACCAATTATGCTGATTACAAGAATAGACACATATCTTGGCTTTATATATGTCGTCTAGCATTTACTATAAAAAAAAAATCTCATTTTTCACTTGCCATACGATCATTGAAGACTGAAGGCTAATTCAGTTAGATACCTGCTGAGCATGGTGTAGTAGGAGTTGAGAGTAGTGTGGGTTTGTTTTTCTGAACACAATAGAAGCAGCCGCCATAGCTGCTGCCGTCTCTCCGGCCACCTCCGAACCCGGGTTTGTCTCGTCGATCTTGTAAGCTTGCCGCGATGTCGTCATGTCCTCCGGCCGTTGCCAGCAGTAGTGATCGGTGTCGCCATCCCCCACCTGAAATTTGTCATCAAAAAGTCATAATTGCAGTTTTTTTTGAATGGTTAACACATTTTCAAATTCAAATTAATTTCCAATTGAACTCTCGAAATCGCATAAAGTAATTTTCTTTTTGAAGTAAAAAATAAAAGTCATCCGCATGTTTTTTGCTGTTGAAAGGTGTTCAATAGAATGTAACCGCACGCGCTAGAACCGCGTTAGACACTTATTATAGTGGACCCACAAGGAAATCAAAACTGAATCCAACTGCAATTAAAGCCAGTTTTCCGGCGAAATTGGAGACATATCCCCAGTCGCATGAAAGTGATTGGCGATAGGGAAACTCCGGCATTACCTGTACCCACAAGACATTGGGTTGAGTATGAGCTTTGATAAAGTAATCCGTCCCCCATTTGATGGCCTCAAGCGCGTGACCATACTCGCCGGCGCTGGCCATATACTGGCCGTACTCTATAACACCCCACGACAGCATCGTGACTGTGAAGGCCATCGGTAGACCAAACTTAACATTGTCGCCGGCGTCGTAGTAGCCTCCCACCAAGTCTACCTGCATTTGCAGAGGAAGAAGACGACGAAACAATCCCACTTTTTAAACTCATACTCTACTCATATATTCCAAAAGAAAAGCCAATTTATAGGAATAAAGATGTGGAAAATATGGAGAAATGGACTAACGCCTTGTTCTAAGCCGTCGGTGAGGCCGGAGTGATCACGCCAAGTGACTCTCTGGTTGTGGGGTAAGCGACCGGAACGCTGCGTTTCGAAGTAGAGGAGAGAGTTGGAGAGAGCTTGGTGGTAGTCGAAAGAACTAGAGAAGGGGATGATGGCGAAGAAGATTGAGAGCAGAGGAAAGCAATGTTGGGGAGAGGCGTGTTTCTTCATCGTCTCCCCAGGGCTTATTTTCCCCCCGGTTCATGAGTCTTTAAATAAGCGTGCATTGCACGTGAGTGGAAGTATGACCAGTAGGGCATCGGGTCATTTCCCTTACGATTTTAAACCCCGATGAATGCAACCGACTAATTTTTAACTTTGAATTGCAGCGTATCCCCGTAATAAAATCGGCTACAATTTTTTATTTTTTTAATATGGAAATCAAATCTGATTCATTTTTTATATGGTATGATGGTATCATGACTTACCTTAATTCCCAATTTATTTTCATTCCAATTTTTAAAATAAAATTTAAAATTTATTATTATAAAAATCAAATCCTATTGATTTATATTTTCTTTTATAGTGGTATCATAATTTACCTTAATTCCCTAAATATTTCTATTCCAATTCCCTACCATTTCCCATAAAATACGAGAAAAAAATGTAATAAAAGAAAAAATAAATAAAAAATAGATTTAAAATTTATAAATTATTTTTTTTAGTATTTTTTTTTTCTTAATATTTTCTGAAAATCAAACACAGACGTAGTAAAAAATATCGAGATTTAAACAACACAGATGAAACCAGTCTTCCACCAACGGAACATGAAACTCTAAATGTGGGCACACAACATTCAGATTGCATAGGCTGGCAGCATGGAGTGGTATTTTGAGGATGTCGGTGGAAATATTTGTGGCTACCATTTTGAGTAATCTATGTGCTTGGCATTCGACCAGGACTTTTGAACATGTATGAGAAGAAAAGGAGAGAGAAGGGAAATCCATCTACCTGAATCCAGCAGAGAAACCCATGCCTCATTGTGTGTAACAACTAACAACAGACAATGGTACAACCAAATGGGCAATCACTCCATGGGAGCCCATGAGCAACATACAACACCCGCACCATGCATGATAGCAACTAACAAGTTTGAGTTTCAATTTTTTTATGCAATCATTGGTGGCAATATGAGGGCAAATGAAGAGGAAGATTGGGGACGTATGAGCATCTTCCGAACACATATCGCTTACCAAGGGAGATTATGCACTATGATTATTGATAAAAATAGTAGTTTCAACTTATAGCTTAAGAAAAACTTGTTGAGAAGTTTAATCTAAAGATGAAGAAACATTCAAATTTCTATCAAATAGTATGGGTAAATGACACAATTATTTTTGGTCAGTTATTATTGTTTTGGTACCAATTAATTTTTGTAATAATTTTGTGTTATCAATATGATGTAATGTTCTGTTGATGAAAGTTGCTCATATTGTACTTAGAAGACCATGACCTTTTGATGAAATGATCCAATATGATGTTTATGAGAACATTCATACACTTGTGCATAATGGACATAAGAAAAGTCTTCGTCTAACGAAGGAAATTCCACCACCTAAGCAACTAGTGGAAAAATTAAGATTCTTGGAATCAAAAGCATCATAATATAATCTCATTAAGAAGCAATTCAAAGTTATTAGGAAGGAGGAAAAAAAAAATCATCAATGATGAATCTAGAATGCAAACTCTGGTGAAACTAATCCTAGGACTGCCTAGAAAGGGTGCAAAGAAGTGCGAAAAAGGCCAATTGATTCTAGTAACTCATTTCCTATGATGCTAAAGAATGAATCATTGACTATGAAATTTAAGGGAGAATTATCTTTTGGGGGTAGATGGGCCCCCAAATTAACAAAAGGTCCATATAACTCTTCAAATTGAATTGAAGGATATGAAATAGTAACGGACAAATATACCCTTTAAGAACACATATAAAATATTTTATAAAATTAAGTTAAATATTTTTTTTTCAATAATTTTTTTTTCAAAAATACTAAATTAAATAAAAGTAGTTTTCAAAAATATTAAATTAAATAATTTTTTTTCAAAAATATTAAATTAAATTTTTTTTTCAAAAATATTAAATTAAATTTTTTTTTCAAAAATATTAAATTAAATTAAAGTATTTAAAAAAACATTAAATTAAATATTAAATTAAATAAATTTATTTTTAAAAAATATTAAATTAAATAAAAGTATTTTAAAAAATATTAAATTACATAAAAGTATTTTTTTAAAATATTAAATTAAATAAAAAATGTTAAATTAAATAAATGTATTTTTCAAAAATATTTATTTTTTTTTTCAAAATCAACAAAGGGCATTTTTGGAAATACTGAAGGATGATATCCTTCAACTCAATTTCCATACTTTCATTGGGTCTTGGGCTCAATTTGAAGAGTTAGATGGACCTTTTGTTAATTTGGGGGCCCATCTACCCCCAAAACATAATTCTCCCGAAATTTAAAGCATAATATTGATTTAACTCCAAATTCTTCTTTTCTAAGTTTACCTTGCTACCATATACATTACAAGAAGCACATGAACTCCAAAAGACAAGTTAATAAGTTGTCTACCCGTGCGTAGTTTAAAGCATGATATTGATTGAACTCCAAATTTTTCTTTCCTAAGTTAACCTACCTACCATATGCATTACAAGAAGCACATGAGCTCTAAAAGACAAGTTAATAAGTTGCTTACTAAAAACTCTATTCAATTAGCTTTTGGGAAGGATGAATTACATAAAAGGTTAGTCATGACCTTTGAATTAACCAATGTACTAAGTAGATTTATGCAAGTATCAACATGGGTTTTGGTTGTGAAGTTCCAACATTAAGTTTCATTTGAAGAGACTTTGAAATCATCTATTACATTAGTGAAAAAGAAACATAAGTAACACTCGAAAGATCTCAATTGATGGTTGCATCTAGCAACAAATTTACAAGGTTATATAAAGAGTTCTCAATTCTCCATTATCAATTCACTCCTACAAGTCATCGAAGGAAGAAACAAAGGAATACGTTATTTGGGATAACACTTATATGATCACTAAAAGCCTATTAGTTCTTTGATGGGCTTACCTAGTCTTGCTTCTTTTAGATTAAGCTTATAAACCAAATTGAGGTCACTTATTTTTTCTACCCAAGGTCATGTTATTTCCCTTTTAGATACCATAGCAAAATATTGTAAAAAAAAAAAAAAAATACAAGCAAATATTGATGATGGAATAAAGTTATTATTTATCATTTTGATTAAATGATAAATTAATTTGATTTACCATATTAATCAAAATTCATTGTTATTGATAAGAGCATCTCCAAGTGGATGTAGCTACTAGGGGGCTCTCTTACTTATTACTTAAAAAGTTACTGCACTAGCCATTTTGGTTTCTTTGTGTTTGTAAGGAAGATCTATTTAAAGAAAAAAAAAAGGTATAGGGAAATTTATTGCCTATGGTTGCTATGTCAAATTTTATAATTATTTGATCTGATACAATTAACAAATAGAAGCATGCACCTACCCTGTTAACATGGATCATGTGCAAGGGGCTAAATGTTGCTTTATGAATTTTGCACTACTAATTGGGCTTATAATAATATGTCATATCCCATTATGATGTATGATGGTAAAATGTAAAGGGATCCCTTAAAGTTATAGCACTAGTAGGTTTTAGTGTTAGAGAGAGCCCTTAGGAGTAATTTTTATTGTTTTGCTTTTAGATGAGTTTCTTGAAATTATGCTTTTTATTTCCTTGTTATGTTATATATATAGTGAATGTTGAGAGAAGTCTCCTTTCCACCTTATGGTGGAAGGATCCAATTGATACTGTGGGTGAAAAGAGGGGTCATCCTCAACATGCTAAGGTGGATGAGAAGAGGTCACATCCCCATCTTTGTTTGTTAGCTTCACTAACTCTTTATCATACGGTGAAAATGGTACTTTCAAATAGTTGCATTCACCCTCAATCATGAGGAGAGATACTTGAGTTAAGCATCATCACATTAGATGTTGTTCATACTTTAGAATGCTTAAATGTTTTACTCTTACACGAGTTGAGAAGAGGGTTCAAAAACTTGGCCTAGGGATGGCAATAGAGCGGGTATTTTCGGGTACTCGCTTCGTCCCGCTCTTAATGGGATGGGGTTCAATTTTAATAAATGGATTTGATAATTTTTTTTTAAAACCCACGACGGGTTCGAGTATATTACCCCATCTCACCCCAATTATATATAAAATTAATTTAATTCAATTTTTATTTTACTATTTTTAATATATAGATAATAAAAAAATATTTTTAATAAAATAAGTTATAAAAAATATAATAATTTAATTATTTACAAAATATATTTATTTTAATGTAATTAAAAATTTTAAAAGTAATTTAAAAATAAAATATAATTCTAATTTTCAAATTTAATTTTTAAAATGTCATCTTACAATAAATCTTCCAAAAATTCCAATTTCCAAATTTAATTTTTCATGTCGTCTTCAAATAAATTTTCCAAAATTCTAAATTTAATTTTCAAAATGTCATCTTCAAATAAATTTTCCAAAAATTCTAATTTTCAAATTTAATTTTTAAAATGCCATCTTAAAATAAATCTTTCAAAAATTCCAATTTCCAAATTTAATTTTTCATGCCATCTTCAAATAAATTTTCCAAAATTCTAAATTTAATTTTCAAAAGGCCATCTTAAAATAAATCTTCCAAAATTTTCAATTTCCAAATTTAATTTTTCATGTTATCTTCAAATAAATTTTCCAAAATTCTAAATTTAATTTTCAAAATGCCATCTTCAAATAAATCTTCCAAAAATTCCAATTTACAAATTTAATTTTTCATGTCATCTTCAAATAAAATTTCCAAAAATTCCAATCTTCAAATTTAATTTTTAAAATGCCAACTTAAAATAAATCTTCCAAAAATTTCAATTTCCAAATTTAATTTTTCATGCCATCTTCAAATAAATTTTCCAAAAATTCCAATTTTCAAATTTAATTTTTAAAATGCCAACTTAAAATAAATCTTCCAAAAATTCCAATTTCCAAATTTAATTTTTCATGCCATCTTCAAATAAATTTTTCAAAATTCAAAATTTAATTTTCAAAATGTCATCTTCAAATAAATTTCCCAAAAATCTCAATTTTCAAATTTAATTTTTAAAATGTCATCTTAAAATAAATCTTCCAAAAATTCCAATTTCCAAATATAATTTTTCATGCAATCTTCAAATAAATTTTCCAAAATTCTAAATTTAATTTTCAAAATGCCATCTTCAAATAAATCTTCCAAAAATTCAAATTTCCAAATTTAATTTTTCATGTTATCTTCAAATAAATTTTCCAAAATTCTAAATTTAATTTTCAAAATGCCATATTCAAATAAATTTTCCAAAAATTCCATTTTTCAAATGCCATCTTAAAATGAATCTTCCAAAAATTCCAATTTTCAAATTTATTTTTTCATGCCATCTTCAAATAAATTTTCCAAATTTCTAAATTTAATTTTCAAAATGCCATCTTCAAATAAATTTTTCAAAAATTCCAATTTTCAAATTTAATTTTCAAAATGCCATCTTAAAATAAATCTTCCAAAAATTCCAATTTCCAAATTTATTTTTTCATGTCATCTTCAAATAAATTTTCCAAAATTCTAAATGTAATTTTCAAAATGCCATCTTAAAATAAATCTTCCAAAAATTCCAATTTCCAAATTTATTTTTTCATGTCATCTTCAAATAAATTTTCCAAAATTCTAAATTTAATTTTCAAAATGCCATCTTCAAATAAATTTTCCAAAAATTCCAATTTTCAAATTTAATTTTTAAAATGTCATCTTAAAATAAATCTTCCAAAAATTCTAATTTCCAAATTTAATTTTTCATGCCATCTTCAAATAAATTTTCCAAAAATTCCAATTTTCAAATTTAATTTTTAAAATGTCATCTTAAAAATAAATCTTCCAAAAATTCCAATTTCCAAATTTAATTTTTCATGTCATCTTCAAATAAATTTTCCAAAATTCCAAATTTAATTTTTAAAATGTCATCTTTTCCAAAATTCCAAAATTTCAAATTTAATTTTCAAAATGTCATCTTCAAATAAATTTTCCAAAAATTCCAATTTCCGAATTCAATTTTTCATGCCATCTTCAAATAAATTTTCCAAAATTTCAAATGCCAAATTTAATTTTTAAAATGTCACCTTCAAATAAATTTTCCAAAAATTCCAATTTCCAAATTTAATTTTTAAAATTCCACCTTCAAATAAATTTTCCAAAAATTCCAATTTCTAAATTTAATTTTTAAAATACCACTTTCAAATAAATTTTCCAAGATTCCAATTTTTATAATTAATTTTCAAAACTCCAATTCTCAATTAATTTTCAAAACTCCAATTTCTTTCAAATTTAATTTCCAAAACTCCAATTTATAATTTAATTTTCAAAACTCCAATTCTCAAATGATTTTCAAAATTCCAATTTCCGAATTTAATTTCCAATTTCCGAAATTCCAATTTTCACATTTGTTTATTATTATTATTTGTGGACCCTGCATTTTTACTCATGCGATTCCATTCGATGGCGAGCTCGCTTTTTATTTTGAAAATGATTTTATTTTTAAGAAAATGACTTGGAGTCGTCACTTATCTTTGTTTTATTTTCAAAGGGTAAACAAAATAAGAAAGAAAACCCTAAGTGCGACTCCTTATTTTGAAAAATGTGGTCTACGAAAAATCGGATAAGGCTCGGGGGTTAGGTTACTTATCGGGAAGGTACAGTAAAGACCGTAACACCCCCTCTAAGTCCCTAAAAACGGATCTCTACTAATAAAATGAAGCAATCATGACAATTGGTAAAGAAAACAATGAATACCCAGAACAATCATGCGCATATGAGAATCAGAACATGCATAGAGAAGGACCAGAGTGAGAGTAGGTGCGTACCTGGGCAACAAGCCACTATGTGCTATAAAAAAATAGGGTTAGTATACAGGAATGAGCATAAAATATGTCGCACATGTCACTAAACAGAATGCGAAATCATCAATGGCGCATATGGCACTTCACTCAAGTTCATTTTTATTTCAAATAAAATTCTTTGATGTAAGGCCCCCACCAAAGCCCAATTTATTTCTGAGTGAATCAATTTCGTAAATTCCATCACTTGGAATTACGAAAATAAATTCACACTTATTTTAAAACATTTTAAAATAGAGGAGGTGTGAAAATTGCTTGCCATAAAGAAATATGACAGCAAAATTTGATTGAGAAATGGGACTTTTAGGACCTAAAACTCTAAGGATGAAAGATGGGACAGTTGAGAGTATTTGAAAACCGGAATTTGAGAAAATATTTACAAAATGAGATTTGGGGCATTTATTTTCAAAATAAGAGGATGCGGAAATGGAATATGACACATGGCCCAAAGGTGGCCATGCAGAGATGCATAGTGAGAGAGATGGTGAAGAATGACCACACTGGGTGAAACTCGAGGTGCAACCAAGTCTGCTCTGTCAATAGCCCATCCTTAGTGAAAAAAATACCATGCCTACTTGTGATGGCCTGAGGGTTCTTTTGGTGTTGCAGGTCACACCACCTTCTCAAGAACTCCACCAATGATAACAGCAAGGCAAGCCCAAGGATTCTCATGCACCTTCAACCCAAAGCATGAGCCATACCCGGTTATATAAGTTTCCAAGCACATGTCTAAACTGTATCCTTATCTTAGCCCCTTAGTATCCAATGTTTTACCATCTTTCATTAGAAATGGAACCTCATCCCATTTGGCCTTATTTGTAAAGAGAGCAGCAACAGCAAATGTTGGGGTTAGGCTGCCTTTGGGCATGGTCTTGTCATCAGTGTGGGCTGGGTATGTAACACCTCCCTTTTGTATGGCTCGTGTATCGCCCTATAATCACATTCTCAAGTTGCAGAGGCTTCATTGAGCAAAAAACTTTAACATTCTCATTTCTGATATCTTCTACATCCAAACTGTCAGGGGTTTCCATTGCAAAGAGGACGAGTATTTGAAACAGATGATTCTGCATTATGCCCCTTATTATCCCATAATTGTCAAAGTACCCCCCACGTCTTTCAATGCCAAAATCTTCAAAGAATACAAACTGCACAACCCTTATATTGCCTTGAATACAAATGCTCAGAAATGAGGTTGGAGAATCGAAAAATAGATAAGTTTTCTATCAACTATTTCCCAAGATAATGGCCCATCTTGAAAATTTGATCATCTGCTCGGTGTTGCTTGAGGCCATTTGTCAAAGCAGTTGATGATTCTGAATACCGTCCAAAAGGTTTCTCAACAATGACCTTCACCTACACGTAAGCACATCCTAATACCCCAAGGTGGCAGCTGGGATTGCAAGTGCTGCTATGTGGCTAAATCAGCCAAAATTCCCATTCAAAATAGTTATTTGTCATACTAAGGCTAGCTATTTGACCTCCATTGCTGACCGACAAACCGTTCTTGAGCCGAATCATACTTGTGTCTCCTACTCTAACCAAAATTAGGATCTTTAAAACCTCTACGTCAGTCTATACTGCCATTATCTCTACCATTATCCATCCTTCAATATGGAGCCGCCAAGTTTTGAAGATGCCGAGATGGGGAGTAAGTTTGCATGAAGGCTACATGTGTATGAGAGAGAATGAGAGAAAGTTTAAATGGAGGGAACGACAAGGAAAAATGGTGTGGTGGTAGGATGAGGAGTAGAAGTTAGCGAGAGAAACTGGGTAAGATGGACTCGATATAAAGAAATAATGATGTAGGGTTTCATGAAGGTGGTGACATACGTGGGATAAAAAAAATGGGTATGCATGGAAGAAAGGTTGAAAAAATGGATGAAGATGTAAGTGCATGGTGGATAGAGAAAGAATGAAGGTTAGATAATGAGAGAAATGGATATGTGGGGGGTATGAAAGGTGGAATGACAGTGAGATGAAATGGGAAGTGAGCAGTGAGTGTCTCGATGGGTATATAAAAAAATGGGTATGAATATGGGTAAGAGGATGTGGGCATGAAACGGGTATGAGCACGGAATGGGCATAATGTGGCCATGCATGGCCATGCAAAGGTGGAAAGAAATAGGTTTAGGGGGTATATGAATAATGGAAATGCATGAGGGAGTATGGAGAGTAGAATGGATACGTGGTGTGGTGTAGAGAGAGAAATGTGATAATGGGTATGTGAAAGACGAAATGGGCTGATAGGTATCGAAATGTAGAAAGAATTAGTGATGGTGAACACGTTAATGGGTATGGAAGATATGAGATGGGATAAGTGGGATGGGTAGTGGGATGTGGTGAGAGAAATGGGTGGTAATGAGTAGGGTATGATAGGCATGAAGGGTGTTGGTTCTCATGGATGTAATGGGTAGTGTGAGAAGCAAGTCCACTAATGAGAGCATTTGTTTTCACTCCATCTATGGCGCAATAAGCATCAAGTCTATGGTATGCGTTCACGCGAAATGATGCTCTGAAGGCATTGTCTTTCTCTAAAGCTTCGTTAACAATCTCAAGACCAGTGTGGAGTAAAATAATTTCTCTGAGCACTATTTTCATCCTGATATGGAGAAAGAACATTTTTGTTTGCAAATGACTGAATTGACTGTCCACAATTAATGAGCACATGATAAGATTTAAAACACATTCCTCCACTAGGATAAGAAGAAAATATACGTTGATTGTTCATGCTTTCAACCTCCACGTGGAGTGCTTGTTCATTCAAATGCATTGTTGGCAAAGAAGTGAAAGCGACATCAGATGTTTTGTGCAAGCCATGGTTGTTTAAAGGATCGGTCTCCAACCCACCCTGCTTTGATGAGGAATAACCCATTGATAGGGTATCATAATTCTATATACTACCATTAGCCAAGCATTCCGATACTTCCCCAAGTATTTCATTTGTTGAACTACATGTTGCTGAAGCAGAAGCGTTATGTTTGGAGTGCGAAGATTGACACCATCTTCTTTTGTTTAATGAGCAAAATTCGATGGAAATAGCCTCGTTCTTCATAATTAAAACAACTTTTACCCAACCAAAAGAACTTCAATAACCTTCAACACCCACAAATTGAGATTTTCTTGCATCAATACCCATAAACTGATATTTTCTAGCAACAAAACTCACAACCCATTTTCAGCATTCTCACAACCTAAAGAGCCGCTACAACCGTTTTCACCCTCAAGCCAATATTTTATGTCTACGGTGTCCGGCTTTCTCAGGTGGGGAGATGCAAATTGATATGTGATAAGGCAAGATACCAAGAATAGGGGAATATAGAAACAAAAACAGAGCACAAACCGACAAAGCAGAATAAAGCAACCCAAACTATGCTTCTTGCTTGGATCAACAGATTTAGTTGTAGGTGGGTGAACTAGAGTGCATCTCATAAAAATGAAAACAAAACAAGACTCCTACTTGATATATGGTGAAACTAAAACAGAGTTGTGTTACTCTCAAAACAACCCAGAGAAGTGAAGGATATAGCAGTAATAAACCCATAACTCAAACATGAATCATGAAACTAAACATATAATCAAACAATCCACAAAAACTGTTGAGAGAAAAATAATGAGACTATATACTGATAAAGTAAATCCAGGGATCCATGGTAGCCATACTGTGGACCCCGTATTTCGGCTCATGCGTTTCCCACTCGATGGCGAGCTCGATTTTTATTTTTGAAAAATTGATTTTATTTGATTAAGAAAACTGACTTGGAGTCGCCACTTATTTTTGTTTTATTTTTAAAAGGGTAAACAAAATAAGAAAGAAAAACCCTAAGTATGACTCCTTATTTGGAAAATGTGGTCTACGAAAAACCGGATCGGGTTCGGGGGTCAGGTTACTTATCGGAAAGGTACGGTAAAGACCGTAGCACCCCTCTAAGTCCCTAAAGTCGGGTCTCTACTAATAAAATGAAGCAATCATGGCAATGGACGAGTAAAGCAGTGAGTACCCAAAACTATCATGCGCATATGAGAATTAAAACATGCATACAGAAAATGACCCAAGTGGATGTGGATGCATACCTGGGCAGTGATCCATAAAGCGCTATCAAGAAGTAAGGTTAGTGCACAATTAAGGAATAATTTCGAGCATTTCATATAGCAGAATAAAATCAATCATGCATGGTAATTAAATCAATCAATCCTCCAATCGATCATAAAATCACGTATGTGGGGCCCCCACCAAAGCCCGATCAATCTTGCATGAATTAATCTCACAAATTCCATTATTCTGAAATTATGAAAATGACATTCACGCTTATATAAAATTAAGAGAAAAAAAGAAGATTATTTGAAAACCAAAGCGGCATTAAAACTATTCGAGTGAAAACTGGATTTTTGAAATTTTATTTGAAAATTGGAGTATTTGGAATTAAATTTAAAAGATTAGAGCTTTGGTAATTAAATTGAAATTTGTTAAAGAAAATGAGAAATGGACTTTAGGAAATTGAACTGCAAGAACATAGACTTTTGAAAGTTGAATTTGTAATAATAATGATAATAAGATTTTGAAAGTTTGAATTGATAATAATAATAATAATAATAATAATAAGATTTTGAAAGTTTGAATTAATAATAATAATAATAAGATTAATAATAATAAGATTTGGAAAGTTGAATTAATAATAATAATGATAATAAGAATAATAATAATAAGATTTTGAAAGTTTGAATTAATAATAATAAGATTTTGAAAGTTTGAATTAATAATAATAATAATAATAATAATAATAAGATTTTGAAAGTTAAATTGGGTTCATCCCCATCATAAGCTCAAGTCCATTCATTAAAAGAACCTTGGGCTCCATCTACACCAAGCCCACGTCCATAAGCCCACATTCATTCATTAAAAGAGCTTTGGGCTCCATCTACACCAAGCCCAAGTCCATAAGCCCGCGTCCGCTCATTAAAAGAGCTTTGGGCTCCATCTCAAGCCCATATCTCCAACTGAAAACAAACAAATGGGCATGGGCCAACTTAAGATGGGAAAACAAAATAAGGGGCCTTTCATCAACACCTACGGGCTTGGGCTCCAACTCAAGCCCATATCCCCAACTAACAGCTACTCTAAATGAGCCTCATGTTGCCCTTAATGCCTTAACCTCTCTTTTCTTTCATGCACAAAGCATAACGGTGGACTGAATGGAGGGGGGTTTCAGAATCACCTATAGTCGAAATGGGGGGTTCGGATGGTTGGATGGTGTAAAGAGAGAAGACGTGGGCTTGAGGGCCTTGGTGGGTGTGAGCATATGCATGAAGGTACAAGATATGGGTATGGTTGTGGTGTAGAGAGAGATAGGTAGTGATGGCATACACATGGATGTGAAGAGTGTAGAGATCATGGATGTAGATATCATGGGTGAAGTGTAGCCACGGGTAGTGAGAGAAATGGCATGTGGGCACCTAAAGCATAACATATGAGAAGAGTGAAGATGGGTAGGGTGAGGGAATGGTTTGCATGAGTCCCATGCACGTGGAAGGGTGAATTGGAAGAGCTTTGGACAGCCATGCATGAGGCAAGAATGGGCTACAAGTTGGTGGAGTGAGTGTATGCAATGGTTGAAGTGGCCATGAAAATGGGTTTAATGATGGAATGGGTGAAGTGGCTATGCATGGCCATGCATAGCCATGCAAGAATGGGATGGAGCCGACTTGGCGGGTATATGAAGGATGGGAACGCATGAAGGGGAGGTATGGAAAGTGGAATGAAGTGGTTAGTGAGTGAGAAATAGAAATGCATGAAGAATATGTGATGTAGAGAGAGAAAAGGTGGTGACGAAAAAAATGGGTAAATGAGGGAGTATGAAACATGGGTATGAGATATGGATATGGAAGGGTGTGATGGATGGCCATGCATGGCCACGCAAGACCATGCAAGCATGGGTGTAATGGCAATGGTGGTTAAGGTTGAAAGAGGAAGTGGGCTTGAGGGGTAGTAGGGGTGTGGATTAAGGGCTCATGAAGGCATGGTGAAGATGGGTAGTGAGAATGACGGGTTTTATTAGGTTTAGAAAGAATGAAATAATAAGGCTGGTGGTGAAGAGAGCTATTGGCAATGGCCACGAAGAGAGAGAAATGGGTTTGAATGGTTGAATAAGTATGCAGCAAAATGAGTTGGATGGAAGCTAAGATGGGTGTGCATGCATGGTCCTTATGCAGATGGGTAGGCGACAGGTAACTGGGTTACAAGTGGGGTATTGAACCGAGAATTCTGATGCATGCCATAGATGAGAATCAGATGAATCCATACAAACCTCATTCCGCATGCTCGCCAATGAGCTCGAATATAGGAAGAGGGGAAAACAAACTTCAAATGAGTTTTAAAACAATAACAAAGGTGAGAATGCCAATATCTCATAAGAGATCTCAAAATGGGGGACATGAAGCAAGTTAGAGACTCAACAGCATGCAAGCACAGGCGATATTAAATTCCATAAAAGAAAAACGAGAATCACACCACAAGACATATTGAAACGATAAAATAGAGTCTCCTTGATACCCAAATACCATAATAAAAAAGACATGAACGTGGGAAAACCAAACATTAGAAATGATACCTGAGTCTCCTTCTCTCCAGATGCTTCCCTCCCAAAATCTCCCTAAAAATGTCTTCCTCCCCACCAGCCCCCAAAAAAATCTCCGTCCCCAACCCTCACTCCTTTCTTTCCTTTTTCTCTTTTTTCCTGCCAACCATCTCCACTCCTCTGTTCACCCGTCATCCTTCTGAAGCCCCCAACCACCACCATGGGCGAGGTGGTCACGTCCATACACATGCCATGCAACTTGGCTCTTCCGGAAAAAGGTCCCCCACTCCTTCAAAAGGTGACAGCTCCTTCAAGGTGGCCAACAAACCGGGGGTCTACACATACCTCTCCTTTCTTCTCCCTCAAGCTCTATGTCCTCTCTAGATGTCTTGTCTCCTACAACCAAATCCTCTCACCTCTCTCAAAATTGAATACTCCCCCAAACCCCTAGGTAATAGAATACCCTCCTTCTGGCAACTTCCTTTCCAAGCTAAAAGAATCATCCCCTCAAATATCTCCCAAAAACCCGCCACAAAAGCACCACCACCTCTTGCCCGAATACGCTCATCCCTAACGAAAAAAAAAAAATGCTCATCTGATTCCTCCTTTACAGGTGTCCAACTCTGATTTGTTCCTCAACTCCACTACCCTGATTCCACAACAACCAACTAGGAATCGACACATGGCCCTCCAAGATTGCTCCACTCGGCATAATAACCTGCAAGAAAGACGAGCCCCAAATGGGGGTCTACATTATTATTATTATTATTTTTATTTTATTCATTTTTTTAATTCCATCTTCAAATAATTTTCAAGATTCCAATTTTCATAATTTAATTTTCAAAACTCCAATTCTCAATTAATTTTCAAAACTCCAATTCTCGAATAATTTTCAAAATTCCAATTTCTTTCAAATTTAATTCTCAAAATTTCAATTCTTGAATTTAATTTTCAAAACGCCAATTTTCAAATAATTTTCAAGCTTTCAATTTTTGAATAAATTTCAAAACTTTAGTTTTCTTTCAAATAATTTTAATTTCATTCCAATTTTCAAATATTTCTTTAATTCCACCACTTTTCATCTTTCCTTATGGTTCAAGGTCACCAAAAATTCTGTTTTTAATAAACTTGTTGCATTTTTCTTTCAGGCAAGCACCTTCATACATTTTCTTTGATTTTAAAATAATTTTTTTGTTTCTCTTTATTTTAAATAAGCAAGAATGAATTTTTCATAATTCCAAAATAATGGAATTTGTGAGACTAATTCATACAAGATAAATTGGGTTTTGGTGAGAGCCTCACATATGAGTTTTCTCTTCTGATTGTCAATTGTTATACTTAATGAATATTACTTGATCTTCGTCTTGCTCCTTGATATGCATGTGATAATTTTATACTTGAACTAACCTTGTTTCCATGATAATGCACTATTACTTGCTGCTAAGGTACGATCTCAATCCCACTTTGCTTATTCTTATGCATAATTCGTTTTATTATTTGATCATTCCATTGGATCCATTACTTTCCATATCAATTGTCACACATGTTTCACCTTATTTAGTAGAGACCTTATTATAGGGTTTAGAGGAGTGTTATGGTCTTTTACCCTACCTTCCTAATAAGTAACTTGACCTCCAAACCCAGACTCGATTTTTCACAAACCTGTTTTTCGAGTCACACTTAGGGTTTTTCTTTCTTATTTTATTTTTCCCTTAAAAAAATAAAACAAAAATAAGTAGCGACTCCAAGTCTTTTTCAAAAAATCAAAATTTTCACTAAACAAATGAAAAAGCGAGTTTCGTCATCAAGTGGGAACGCATCATGTTAAAATGTGGGGTCCACACAATCCAATCAAGATTTTATGCTTGGGTTATGTGTCCATTTAAAACCATACTCTCTCAAAGCTTGATCATGCCACAGCTTTAAGAAAAATATTAATCTTGATTAATAAAAAAATAATTAATTAATTAATTTTGTTCACAATAATTTAAGTAAGGAAAAGGGCATTTGTTTTTATAACTTTTTGTTGAAAATAATTTACTTTCAGATTTTAAATTTTTTGTTTTCCTACTTTTTCATGATTAATTATAAATTTTTTGCTAAATAAAAAAAATCAAAATATTTGACTTTTTCGAAATTAAAAAAAAAAAAGTAATATGTCAATTTTTTTTTTTTTTACTTTTTAATGTTTAATATAAATAAAATATTAAAAAAACAAACAATTTAATACTTAACACTATTAAGCATTAAAGTTCTATTTAAAATTAAGTAAAAAAAACAAACACCACCTTTGTTCTCTTTTCCAATTCCTTGACTAAAATGCTTTTGCAGCAGACATGGGAACTAGAAGTATTTTATACAATGTATCTCTGAATATTTTCCTAATTCTTTTTGTTGAATTCCCCTTTTCTTCCCAGGATGATTCTCAGTCAGCCCAACTGACTCATAACTGAAGCCCTTAATTCTCAAGCCCAGTTGGATCACCTTGGGCCAGCCCAACCAATTAATTTCTGTCGCCCAACTCCATTGTGAGTCTGTGACGTAACAATTCACATCAAATGAGTGGAATAATATCTTTGATCATATTAAACCAGTCCTCAATGTGACTAATGTGAAATCTACGGCTGAAATTTGGCCTTTTTTTTTCTATTTTTTAATCGAATGGTTGAAAAAATAGAGGGATCATACCATCCTAGTACTATAATTTGACCCAAGAAAAATGTCTAGACTTTTACATCAATTTAAAGAAGCATGCAAAATAAGATTACAATTTTTTTTTATATAATCATTTAAGGACTTAAAGTGGTTTAATGACTTAATTTATATCCATTTCAATTTTTAAGTTATTAATTTGAGGTTGAAATAAATTAAATCATTAAGTCGTTAACTCATTTTAAGTTATTAATTTGATATTCTTGAATCTTAAATAAGTTACTTAAATCTTAAATGAAAATAATAATAATAATTTTCCATCAAAAAAAAATCTTAAAAGAAAATGATAAGTTAAAAAACAAAAAAAAAAAAAAGTTGAAAACTCGAAACAACTTGCTTTAAAATGGTTCCAAAAAAATTATCAAAGATATAATAAAAATTATAGAAAAATAAACATAAAAAATTCAAAATCATAAGGAAAATGGTTTTCTTTAATTTTAAAAATGAAATTAAACATAATTAAAATTAGTTAGAGAATCATGTATTTTTAGATTATTTAATCTCTATATAAAAAATTAAAATAAATTAAATAAGTTTAAAATAATATATATAAAAATGATTTATTAACATTTAAATTTATGTTTTATTTTTATTTTTTTTTCCTTTCTCTTATTTTTTTTTTATTAGAAATCAAATATAGCTTAAAAAAAATTAAAAATAACAACTTAATGCTAACACTATTAAATACTGTTTAAACTTAGCTTACATTCAATTTTATTTAGATTAAAAAAAAAAAAAAACACACGTCAGACTACAAGATGTACAGATGAAAATTTTGACTTGCAGAAATTGAGTTTTGTGCACGTGTTACTTTTGTAGCACATGGGGTGACCTTTTTAAGGCTATGTTGGATTCTGCAACTATCAAGAAAGAAAAAAAATATTAAAAAAAAAAAAAAAAAAAAGAGAAAGATTTTGTATATTTGAATTTATTATGAAAAATATAAAAATAAATAAATAGTATTTTAAAATTATTTAAAATTTACATATAAAAAATTAAATTAAATAAATTTAAAATAATATATAAAATAATTTATTAATTTTAAATATATACTTTTAAATCTTTCTTTTTTTCCTTATACATATCCGGATAACCAACCACACACGACCTAAATTTGGGAGAAAGTGGTTAGACATTCCCCAACAAAACCATAGTTGGGGTAAGATCGAAGCCAAACCCACGAAGGTTTCTTACAAACATTAGGTGAAAAAGCAAAAGCAAAAGCAAACTAAACCTCATCGTGGTCTCCACCCACCACCACCATGCCTCATCTTCTAAGTGTACACATTTCATATTTCAATACTCGTTTTGGTGAGCAAATTCTGCCGACCTCTGGTGGGTATCGATATTCAATCTTCATTAAGTCTTGATTGAAAAGTGGTGCGTGAGAGAGACAAAATTGAAGACCAATACATCAAGTTTGTTTAATATTTTGGGTCTGCATAAATGTCGAAGTGATAAGGTCAGAAGGGCTACAAAAATAAGTCAATGTGGAGTTGGGCTACTCGTCATTCAACAAATTTGAGAGCTTTCCCACTTTCCACTTCCCCAACTTCCCTACTTCTTCTCTTGGTGATTAGGAAGAAACGTTTGGGAAACATTCAGCTTTACTAAATTAATATAAAGTTTGGTACTCAAATTAAGATATGGATTCCGTGGATTTGGGTGTTCTTCTTCCATGAATTTTCCTTTTTCTATCAAAATTAGAAGAAGTTGTTTTATATGGGAGGAGAAGCTTTTAACGATTATAGGTTGGGTTTGGTTGATAAAAGGTATTAAAGAACGTTCATTATAAAAAAAAATTACGATAAATAAATATGATTAAAATTAGTTAAAATTTTATATATTTTTAAATTATTTAATACTTATATAATTGAAAAAAATAAGTGAAATAAATTTAAAGAAATATGTAAAAATAATTTATTATTGATATAACTAAACCATAAATTTCATACATATTATATAACATGGGAATATAATAAATCTTTTATTTTATTTTATTTTTGCTTAGATAGTGAATGTTTACTTGTACTAATCATTGATATTACAAATGTTATTTTTTTGTTTCAGTCCATAATCCATATGAATCGTATAAACACCTTAGTACATACTCCTTGATGTAATGACACCCTTGAAAAGTAGAGGATTTTGTGACATTTTTTATTGGTTTTTGTTTCATTCAAAGTAAAGTATTGAAACTTTCTCAGTAATAAGAATATTCTTTATGAGTAGGGTTTGCATTGATATGAATTATGAGATGATTTTTTTATGGTAGCTCGGAATTCCTCCTTAGAGAAGGAAGTTTTTTCGAATTGAGATTTGAGGCTACCATAGCTATTACCCTAGTGGAGTTTTTTAATTTTTTTTACTTTTTCTATTATTTTTATTTTTATTTCCTTGCATTTCCTCTCTAGTTTTCCAAAAAAACAAACATAATTTAAAGTCCTGAGAGTCAAAAGAATATTAACACAAGTTATCACCTTATAAATTTGCGTTGACAAGTAAGTTTGTCTCTACATGGAACAAAAGGTTTTAAAAGATAGGGTTGTGTACTTGTGTACAAAAGGAAGAAAATTAATTTAAGAGAAAGGAAAAACGTTAGGCACGAAAAGCATAGGTTTAATAGTCCAAGAATTTCCACAATTTATTTTGTGACAGGACCATAGCCCCAATAATTTGATTATTTTAAAGCAAACAAGTCGGTAAGTCGTGAAAATTTTCTTTGGGCTCTGAAAATGAAATCATATCAGCTAGGACAGGGGTGACTCACCTACAACTCTACACGACTCATCTGTATTATAAATTCAAAATTGACAGAGACTACCAAAAAAACATTCAAATATAAGGGTTGATAATAGTTTTCTATTTTTCAGAAGAAGAAGAAAAAGAAAATGTATTTGATAACTATGGCCTGATTCACAACTGTTTTCAACAATATGTTTTGATTCTCTAGAGAGAGAGAAAAACATTTGACACTGTTTTTTAAAACAATTTTCGGTTTTTCAAAATAAAAAATAAAAAACATTTTTAGTAATCAGAAATCTATTTTTTGTTTTTTGTTATCAAGAATAAAAAATAAGATGTTTTAAAAAATATATATTTTAATTATTTTCACTTATTTTTTGAAAATTATTTTAAAAAATAATTCTACAAACATGTATAATAATTAAAATATATTTTATTCTCTAAAATACATGTTTTGATTATATCAACAATATGTTTTGATTCTCTAGAAGAAAAAAAAAAACAAAAAATGTATTTGACAATTAAAAATTATTTTCTATTTTTTATTTTTAAGAATATAAAATATGATATTCTAAGACAACAATTTTTTAGAATTTGTTTAGTAACTGTTTTTTAATACAATTTTCTATTTTCAGAAGATAAAATAAAATAAAATTTGAATAAGGCATTTGGCAAATTTGTTTTTTGTTTTTTGTTATAAAAAATAAATAAAAAATAAAATGTTTTCAAAAAATATATTTTAGTTGTTTTCACTTATTTCTTGAAAGCTATTTTAAAAAATAAATATACAAACATGTATGATAATTAATAATAAAGTTCTAGACATAAACTTTTTTTTTAAATATATTTAAAAATACTAAAAATAGATTAAAAGCATTTCAAATTCTCAATAAAACTTTTATTTTATAAAACATTGAAAATTGTTCTAAAAAACCATAATTCCTAAATAAAAAAAAAAAAACTGTTTTTATTTTTTATTTATAAAAATAGAAAACATCATGTTTTCATTGGTTTTCAATTATTTTGATTATTTTATAAAATAATTATATAAATATAAAGAATAATTAAAAATCAAGCATTAAACATAAATTTAGGTCTCGGATAGAGTTGTGATTAATAAAATCAAGGTACATAAATGAAGATATGAAATAATAAATATAAAATAATACAATTTAAATAGCGAAATAACACGACATCTGAACCGCAAACTAAATATGAACTGGACGTATAAACTCTCCGTTCGACTGATTTATAGAACTCAGCCCAAAAAGTTGAAATTCTAATGATGCATGAAGCATAAAAATTGTTACATTTTGATTTCTTAGTACTTAAGCATATTTTTCCACACAACACTACAAATGAGATACTGACAGAATCCAAAAACTTGTCAGGATCGAGAAATAGGGGGATGGTCACTTGGTCGCTACCCATGCATTTGATGCAAAACGACACCATTTTGATGCTTAGTGGGTAAGGCTTATGGCTCTACTACACACCTGTGACGTAGACATTTTGATCTAATTATTAAATTTGAATTTATTTTTAAAATATCCTTTTGATGGTTTATTTTAATTTGACGGACGATGTGATATTTTTGTTTTTTTGTTTTTTATTTTATTTTAATAGAGAATTAACGGTAACCTTGAAAAAAAATTAAGGATTTTAATAATTTCGAGGATTAATTTCATTCATCCTAAATATAATTCCTAAGACTTGTTGCAAAACCCGATGTCAAAATTGATGAACCTCATAAATCGATTTTTATGGACATAAAAAACTTTATATTAAATTATTATGGTGCTGAAAAATAATTTCAGGAATTCAACGGAAAGATGATTCCTTTTGGTGACGACTATTATTAATAATAATGTGTGAAGACAAAAAAAAGGGAAGAAATGAAATTAACCACCATAGGTTAAAGCTGAGGATGCAATTACCCTTATTATTATTATTAGTACACACTGAAAATAGCACAGCTGGGACTTCCAACGGTCCAATTTATTACGCATCTCGATGCTTTCTCCAAGGTACCATCGTCATGCATAATTAGAAATGGATTTTATCAAATACACCTGAGTTCCATCACTTACGATGCACCTCCATCTGATCCAACTCCTTGAGGACTCGATTCTGGCAATGTGTAAGCCTTGGAACACGTGGACGGATGGTAGGGAGGGAGAACGGCATGCGTGATGAGGTTGAGGAGTACGGTGAAATTTTGGGGACGGGGAGGACAGTCGTGAAAACGGTCGAGTTTGTGGGTCCGCAAGTCGCGCTGTTGAAAAAAGACTAGGAATAGGAGCCGTTAGATTTGGATATTTCCACTCCAAAGTAGTCACGTTGATGCGTGGGACCCATCAGTTTCCGGCGCCTACAACTCCGATCGTGACCTTCTTTCCTTTTCCCACTCGTTTTTCCACTATCTCCACTCTCTCGTGTCTCTCTCAGTCCAGTATTTATATCTATAGACGAATACAGAGATCATCCCCCGGGTCGCTCTCTCCTTCTCTCTCTCATTTTCTTGCTCTGTTTTTCTAGAACTAGAGCATGGCAATCCTCATCTTCGCATTTCTCTTTCTACTATCATTCTCTTCACCTTCAGGTTTAGTTTCGACCTTCAACTCTCTCTCTGTTTCTTTCTGCGTTTTTTGTTTGTATTTAATGATTTGCCTTTTGCAGAGGGAGGTGGTTCAGTTGCAGTCAACTATGGGCGCATTGCGAATGATCTCCCACAACCAGCCCAAGTGGTGGAGCTTCTCAAGGCACAAGGGATCAATAAAGTGAAACTTTTCGACGCCGACTCTACGGTCCTCACTGCCCTCGCTAACTCCGGCGTAAGCGTCGTCGTTGCACTTCCTAATGAACTCCTCTCCTCAGCCGCCGCCACAGATGGATCCTTCTCCGAAAAATGGGTCCAAACTAACATCGCCCAGTATCACCCCAGCACTCAAATCGAAGCCATTGCCGTTGGCAACGAAGTCTTCGTCGACCCCAATAACACAACTCAGTTCTTGGTGCCCGCCATGAACAATGTTTACAAATCACTCGTGAAACACAACCTCTCATCCATCAAAATCTCTTCTCCCGTAGCGCTCAGTGCTCTGAATTCTTCTTACCCACCCTCAGCTGGGGTGTTCAAGCCTGAGTTAATTGAAACGGTGATGAAGCCCATGTTGGAATTTCTCCGCAAGACCTCATCGTATCTCATGGTTAATGCGTACCCGTTCTTCGCCTACTCTGCCAACTCCGACGTTATTTCCCTCGACTACGCTCTCTTCAGGGCCGTGAACGCCAACGTGACCGATCCTGGTAACGGGTTGAGCTACTCCAGCCTCTTCGAAGCCCAACTCGACGCCGTTTATGCAGCCATGTCCAATATCCAATACAACGACATTCCGGTGGTGGTGACCGAGACTGGCTGGCCTTCCAAGGGCGACGAGAACGAAATCGGAGCCAGCACAGACAACGCCGCCGCATACAACGGTAATCTCATCAAACGAGTGCTCACCGGCGGTGGCACTCCGTTGCGGCCAAACGAACCACTCAACGTTTACCTATTTGCGCTGTTCAACGAGAACCAAAAAACAGGTCCCACATCGGAGAGAAACTATGGCTTGTTCTATCCGAACAAAGAGAAGGTTTATAATATTCCATTAACCATGGAGGCTTTGAAGGCTCCTGGGTCAACGCCGAATAACGGTAGCAAGGTTCAGGTGACTTCACCTCCAACGGCTTCCGGAGAAGTAACCACTGCAGCGGTGGGGCAAACGTGGTGCGTGGCGAACGGCGAGGCTGGGGCAGAGAAGTTGCAGGCGGGGCTTGACTACGCTTGCGGAGAGGGCGGGGCTGACTGCCGTCCAATTCAGAAAGGCTCCACGTGTTATAATCCTAACACCCTCGAGGCACACGCTTCGTATGCCTTCAACAGCTACTATCAGAAGAACACACGTGGCGCTGGGACGTGTAATTTTGGTGGTGCGGCACACGTGGTCACGCAAACTCCTAGTACGTATACTATCATTCCTCCTAATTTTCTCCACATTTTAAAATCCGAAATAAATTAATAACTTGAATTTTAATTGTTTTTGTTTTGCAGAATTTGGGAATTGTGAGTTCCCAACAGGGTACTAGTGAGTTTGGCGAAATTGAGGTTGGAGGGGAGGCTATAGCCTCCTTTTCCTTTTTTATTTTTTTATATTTTTTTTTCTTTTTTTAATTAGTAGTATATTTGATTGGAGCAGCAGTAGGATAATATTTTTTTATATGTATTTATGATTAATTCTATTGTGGGTAGATACGGTGGATTGTCAGCTAGTTGACTGTTGCGTCTTGTAATTAAAGGTCCGATGGGTATTTCTTTATATGATATTATATGGTTCTCCTAACTTAGCCTTTTGTTTGTTTTCTTTGTTTGGGTTCTTTTCTCCACAAACAAGACTTTACTTGAATGGTTGTTAGTAGTGGGCAATTAGGTTACCTAAAAGTTAGAAGAGAATTCTCCAATTGTAAATTCTTTATTGTTACGTCAAATTGAACTTCGTCAAACGGGGCCTTGAATAACAAATCCAAATAAAATAGGCTACCATACTCGAAAAGTAATAATAATAAATAAAAAGCATATACTAAAAAAAAGAAAAAAATAATTTTTTTTTTCGCTTTTGATCATCATAAAAAAATACAATTTTATTTATATATTTTAAAATTATTCATAAAAAGCGACAGCCGATCAAAAATGATTTCTCTATCTGGTATGATGGAAGATAAGATATAAAGAATAACAAGAAAAAAAAAAAAGAATTGAACAACCGTATAGGCATCTTTTGCGAATTGCATACAACTCTACAAATGGAATTGACTTTTTACCTGCCATCAAAAAATGTAGGATCTGTCATATCCAGATCGGTAAATGATCCAATTACCACCCTTCCTTTCGGAGAAGTTAAAAAATACTATGATGGCTCCGTTATATATTTATTTCCTCTATGATTTAACAATCCCAAAGTTTCTTTTTCATCTGATCAAGTAAAATAAGAAACAAATAAGATTATTTTTTATTTTCGTAATATTTATATAATAAAAAAAGTGAATTGAATTTAAATAAATTATTGATTTTAAATATATTTTTTTCTTTTTCTTCACATTTTCCCTCAAATTTTTCGACTAAATATAACTACTATAGCTTTAGAGTTGAAGAGGGAAAAAACTTAGTAGTATTTAAAGCCCGTCTGATAGTGATTTTAGGAAACACTTTCAATAGTTTTAATACTTTAAAATTTTATTATTAAAGTGTTACTCTTAGTATAACAACGTTAAGACATAAAAAATATTCTCTTAGTATAACAACGTTAAGGCATAAAAAATATTTTTAATGAAAATGACGAGTTGGATTGTAATTCAAGGCGTGTTTGAACTGGATAGTTTAAAAAAAAGGAGACGTGAGAGTTTAATTTGGATGGGCTTATACGGAATTTTGATCCAGCTCGATTTTGTCGCGGGCCTGGGCTTGGACGTGGCTTGAGAGTAACAGGTGGTTCCATCAACCATCCAACTCTTAAATTAACAATAATATCATAATTTGGCTCAACAATATAGTTAAGGAACGTAACTTGTTGCATACAACCTCCCACCTTTCGGGTGGGTATCCTAGCAATGAGTGTGCTCTAAGCCTATAACCTTTTGCCTTTCAATTTACTTCGCTTTCTCGTCATTAATTGAACAATGGATATAAAATCACATAGGATGGTTCACTAATTATGATTCACTAATTAAACTATGGACATAAATTATATGTACTATTGTTTTATAATTTTTAAAATTATAACATTATTTAATGTATATTATTTTCATATTTATTATTATAAAAATAAATACGGAATTGGATATTTTAGGTTTATCTAAAAAAATGTAAATCATAATTAAAAAAACTAGTATTAGCTAATTAAAATTTTGTAGAGTAAATTAATAAAAGACTGTGTGGCATATTGACAACCTTTTTTTTTTTTTATTTGCATGTCCAAATTCCAATTTTTATGACTCAATTCCTCACCATACAATACCAGTTTTTTTTAGCCATTAACGGATATCCCATATCGAACAATTGATGAACTCAATGAAGTCTTTAAATACATTGTCTCCTACTTATCCATGGTTGGAATGGTCATGGGTTTGGATCGGTTTCCAATGGTTTTTTTTTTATGTATTACAGATAAAAATATTGATAAATACGAATATATCGATACTTAGATTTTATAAAAATATCTTTAAAAAATCTCAATTATTTTGATGAGGTATATATAAACGCATCATTATAAAACCATTATCATCTTTCTATATGCAAGTATTAGTAGTCGATAATCACTCCAAGATGTAATTTCAATCACTAATAGCTATGTGTTTCTTATGAAACCACCATCCATGTTTCATTGCCAAAAAAAAAGACATCAAAGAATCCAAGCCTGCATTTCTAGCTTTGAGTGAAGTACATGGTACTTTCTCAAGCCTCCACAAAAGGAAAGAAAGAAAGACATGCCTTTTTGTAGGCAAACATGACTAGGAACCTTATACACACAAAAGCTACCCGACAATTGATCCATTAAGGCCCATAATGTTATATATATCTCCGTTGTCACCCAAAACAGAAACTTGATAAATAGAAAAACATGCTTTCTTTTCAGATTGGGAACAAACCTAAATCCATTTGTCCGATGTTGAATAAAGTATGAATCTTCTAAGATTATAGAGAGAGGAAACCACCCTTTCTGTAATCTCTCTGACGATGGGAAGCGGGAGAGAGAATGTGTTTTGTCTATTCAAAAGATTCTTCAAAAAACGAACAGACACCAGCCTTATATATCCTCTATGTCTTAGGGACAATTTCCCTTTAAATATTGGGTCATATGTGTCTTAGACCCATCATCTGAGACACATATGGAAACGGGCTCTACACATGAATGGCCCATACTTCAAAACAAACTGAAAATAAATACGTGAATGCAAATAGCTTAATCATAAACTATGCTCCATATGTGAGTTTATAATTATTTTAACACAATTCTTAACCCCACTATAAGAAATGACCATTTCAATGGTCTATTTATCTCCTTCATTCTGGAAAAATGGATTCTTGACCATTTTATATATGACTATATAGGCAGCAGAATGGATAGCTCTTTAACCATCCATATGGAAAAATATTGTGTTGCCCTCGTTTAAACAAAGTGATTTTAAAAACTAAAATTTCTTCCCAGAATTAAATATAAAAAAATATTTTTAAAATTTTAAAATTAAATTATCTAAATACCATTTGTACCTAGTGAATCCATCCTTAGTTGAACAAAGATATATAAATAATAATAATGATAATTGTAGAATCTTAGATTATGTTGGGTAACTATATTTGAAAATAATTCTTAAAAATTATTTTAGAGAATAATTTTTGAAAATCATTGTATAATGTTTTGTAAAACAAAAGTTTGTTTGGGAATGTAAATTATTTTTGACATGTTTTTTAATATTTTAAAAATAATTTTTATATATAGTATTTTATTTTTAATCATTCTATATGTTTATATAATTATTTTTAATACACATTTAAAAAATATATGTAAAAATAATTTTAAAAAATCAACCTTGATTGGTAATTATTTTCAAAAAATGTTCTTAAAAATAGTTTTTAAAAATAATTTAAAAAGATTGTTCTATAATATTTTATAAAATAAAAGTCTGTTTAAGAATTTGAAATGTTTTTAATCTATTTTTGATATTTTAAATATGTTTTAAAAATAGTTTTTATATCTAATACTTTATTTTTTGTGATGTCCCACATCGGATAGGGGAGAATGTTCCTGGCGCTATATATGTAGAGACTCCTCTTAACCAAGTAGACGTGTTTTAAAGCCGTGAGGGCCCCTTTGGGCTTAAAGCGGACAATATCTACATGGTTGGGTGCGGGTCGTTACGAGTGATATCAGAACACTAGGTTTTGATCTTGATGGGAATTTGAATTGGTTTAGATTGGGGATAGATGAGTGACGCATTTGTTTAAGTTTTAGTTTCATTTAGTATAAATTCCAATTCTTTCTTTATTTGGAAATTTTCTAATTGGTTTTTTAGTAACTAATTTAGTTATGCCTTATTATTTTAGGACATCATGCCACCAAGAAGAGCAGCTTCTTCACAAAACAGTCAGGCTAATGATGATGTACCTCCAGCTGAGGGTTTGCCTCTTGTGAGTGCAGAAGGGATCTATAGGTATCTTGAGACAGTAGCTGGTTTAGTTGAACGCCAAGCTCGAGCTGCTAGGACTAATGTTCAGGGACAGTCTTCATCTTCTAGGGGTAGCTCTTTTGATGACTTCAAGAAATTGGGTCCTCCTTACTTTTCTGGTGCTACAGATCCCACAGAGGCAGAGGCTTGGATCCTTAAGATGGAGAAATTCTTTAGTGTGATAGATTGCTCTGAGGAGCAAAAAGCCTCTTATGCAGCTTTTATGTTAGATAAAGAGGCAGATCATTGGTGGCGTATGACTAGGAGACTTTTGGAGAATCAGGGACCCATAACATGGAGACAATTTAGGGAGGCTTTCTACAAGAAGTATTTCCCTGATAGTGTTAGACGGCAGAAGGTGGGAGAGTTTATTCGTTTGGAACATGGGGATATGACTGTGGCTCAGTATGAGGCCAAATTTACAGAGTTATCACGTTTTTCCCCACAATTGATTGCTACAGAGGAGGAAAATGCATTAAAGTTTCAGGATGGATTGAAGCCTTATTTGAAGAACAAGATATCTATTCTGAAGCTTGGTGTCTATTCAGAGGTTGTTGACAGAGCCCTTATAGCAGAGAAAGATAATGAGGAGCTTCATCAGTATAGGGAACAGCAAAGGAAGCGAAATAGGAGTGATGGTGCTCATGGTAATCAAACACAGCGAAGGTCTACATCAGGAAGAAATCAGAATAAAGGGAAGGCAACGCAGAATTTAGATGGGGCTTGTTCTACTTGTGGTAAGAAGCATGGGGGTAGGCCATGCTATAGAGAGATTGGAGCTTGATTTGGTTGTGGGAAGCAAGGACATTTGATTAGAGATTGTCCAGAGAATAGGAAGTTCATCACTGGGAAGCCTAAAGAGGAAAATAAGGAGGATAAACAGAAACCCAAAGCCCAAGGGCGGTGTTTGCAATGACTCATCGAGATGCTCAGGCCACTTCTGACGTGGTGACAGGTACTCTCCGAATCCACACCTTATTTGCTAGAGTCTTGATTGATCCTGGATCAACACACTCTTTTGTTTCAGTATCTTTTGCTGGTTTGTTGGGTTTGCCTGTTGGTAGCATGGACTTTGATTTGATTGTTGCTACTCCTGTGGGAGGTTCTATTGTGGCCAGTAGAATGCTTAGAAATTGTATTGTGATGATTGGTTATAGGGAAATGCCAGTTGACTTAGTATTCCTTGACTTTCAGGATTTTGATGTGATTTTGGGGATGGATTGGTTAGCTTCCTACCATGCCTCTGTTGACTGTTTTGAGAAAAGGGTGACGTTTAGTATTCCTGGTCAGCCTAAGTTTAGCTTTGAAGGGAAGCATGTGGACAGACCACTGCGTATGATATCAGCCTTACGAGCTAGTAGCTTGCTCAAGAAGGGTTGCCAAGGATTTTTGGCTAGTGTGATGAGTAATGAAAGTGATTTGAAGTTGGAAGACATACCCATAGTAAGGGAGTATCCTGATGTCTTTCTAGAGGATTTGTTTGGCTTGCCACCAGAGAGAGAGGTGGAGTTCACCATCGATCTGGTACTAGGAACAGGTCCTATGTCTAAGGCCCCATACAGGATGGCACCTGTGGAGCTTAAGGAGTTGAAAGTTCAGCTTCAGGAGTTATTAGACAAGGTTTTATCAGGCCCAGTGTTTCACCTTGGGGAGCTCCTGTTCTATTTGTGAAAAAGAAGGATGGCTCAATGAGACTTTGCATTGACTATAGGGAGTTGAATAAGGTGACAGTGAGGAACAAGTATCCCCTTCCTCGGATTGATGATTTGTTTGATCAGTTACAAGGTGCTTGTGTGTTCTCTAAGGTTGATCTTCGGTCTGGTTATCATCAGTTAAGGGTTAGAAGTGAAGATGTACCCAAGACTGCTTTTCGAACTAGATACGGGCATTATGAGTTTTTGGTTATGCCTTTTGGTTTGACTAATGCACCTGCTGCTTTTATGGACTTAATGAATATGGTATTCAAGCCCTATCTAGATCAGTTTGTGGTGGTTTTTATAGATGACATCTTAGTATACTCAAGAAGTAGAGAGGAGCATGAGGGCCATTTAAGTATTGTATTACAGACCCTCAGAGATAAGCAGTTGTATGCTAAGCTGAAGAAGTGTGAGTTTTGGTTAGACCGAATTTCTTTCCTTGGGCATGTGGTAAGCAATGATGGCATCTGAGTTGACCCTGGAAAGGTAGATGTTGTAGCTAATTGGAGAAGACCTAGTAATATGACTGAGATTCGAAGTTTCTTGGGACTTGTTGGTTACTATAGGCGGTTTATAGAAGGGTTCTCTAAGATTGCCCTACCTTTAACTAAGTTGACACAGAAGGGAGTTAAGTTTGAGTGGTCTGATGATTGTGAATGTAGCTTCCAAGAGTTGGAAAATAGATTAGTGTCAGCTCCTATTTTGACTATCCTTTCAGGTTCAGGAGGATTTGTGGTGTATAGTGATGCCTCTCATCAGGGTTTAGGCTGTGTTCTTATGCAGCATGGGAGAGTTGTAGCTTATGCTTCTAGACAGTTGAAGCCTTATGAAAGGAACTACCCTACTCATGATTTGGAGTTAGCTGCTGTGGTTTTTGCACTTAAGATTTGGAGACATTTTCTTTTTGGTGAAACTTGTGAGATATTCACAGATCATAAGAGTTTGAAGTATCTATTTTCCTAAAAGGAGTTGAACATGAGACAGAGAAGATGGATAGAACTACTTAAGGACTATGATTGTATTATTCAGTATCATCCTGGGAAGGCGAATGTTGTAGCTGATGCCTTGAGTAGGAAGTCAGTTGGTTCTCTAGCAGCTATTAAAGGCTGTCAAAGACAGTTACTTGAAGAGTTGAGGAGTTTACAAGTCCACTTTCGAGTTATGGGCTTAGGAGCACTTGTAGCAAATTTCAGAGTACAACCAGACTTAGTTGGGAGAATTAAGACCCTACAAAAGAATGATTCCCGATTAGTACAAGTTATGGAGGAAGTTAAGAGGGGCAGTAAGCCTGATTTTGTTTTGTCAGATGATGAGATCTTGAGATTTGGGACTAGACTTTGTGTCCCAAATGATGAAGACTTAAGGAGAAAGCTTTTAGAGGAAGCTCATTGTTCCAAGTTTGCAATCCACCCAGGAGGGACAGAGTTGTACAAGGATTTGAGGCAAAACTATTAGTGGTCAGGTATGAAACGTGATATTGCACAATTTGTGGCTCAGTGTTTAGTATGTCAACAGGTGAAGGTTGAGCATCAGCGACCAGCAGGGTCTTTGCAGCCACTTGCTATTCCTGAGTGGAAGTGGGAGCATATTACCATGGATTTTGTGATAAGATTGCCAAGAACCTCAGGGGGTAATAATGCTATTTGGGTGATTGTTGATCGGTTGACAAAGTCTGCTCACTTTTTGCCTATGAAAGTCAACTTTTCTTTAGATCGTTTAGCTTCTCTTTATGTGAAGGAAATTGTGAGAATGCATGGAGTACCAGTTTCTATAGTGTCTGACAGAGATCCTCGTTTCACTTCTAGATTATGGCATAGTCTACAAAAAGCTTTGGGCACTAAGTTGAGTTTTAGTACTGCTTTCCATCATCAAACTGATGGCCAATCAGAAAGGGTAATTCAGGTTTTGGAAGACTTGTTGAGAGCTTGTATTTTGGACCTGCAAGGTAATTGGGATGATCATTTACCTTTAGTAGAGTTTGCCTATAACAATAGTTTTCAAGCTAGCATTGGGATGGCACCTTTTGAGGCATTGTATGGTAGAAAATGTCGATCTCCTATCTGTTGGAATGATGTTGGAGAAAGGAAACTTTTGGGGCCTGAACTTGTGCAGTTGACTGTTGAAAAAGTTGCTTTGATTAAAGAAAGATTAAAAGCAGCTCAAAGTAGACATAAGAGTTATGCTGATAATCGTAGGCAAGATTTGGAGTTTGAGGTGGGTGATCATGTGTTCTTGAAAGTTTCACCTATGAAGTCTGTGATGAGATTTGGGAGAAAAGGAAAACTTAGTCCTCGTTTTGTGGGTCCGTTTGAAATATTAGAAAGAGTAGGCACTTTGGCATATAAAGTAGCCTTGCCCCCAAGTCTATCTAAGATTCATAATGTTTTCCATGTTTCAACCTTGAGGAAGTATAATTATGATCCCTCTCATGTTGTGGAGTTGGAGCCTATTTAAATTTCTGAGGACTTGACATATGAAGAAGTGCCCGTTCAGATTGTAGATGTAATGGATAAAGTACTACGTCATGCTGTTGTCAAATTGGTAAACGTTCAATGGAGCAACCATAGTGTTCGTGAAGCTACTTGGGAGTTAGAAGAAGAGATGAGAGAAAAACATCCTCAATTATTTCAAGACTCAGGTATGTCAAGTTTAGAGGACTAAACTTTTGTTAAGGAGGGGAGGATGTAACGCCCAAGCATTTTCTTTTAAGGGTAATTTAGGAAATTACTAATAATAATTAAATTAGTTAATTAATTAATTTAATAAAAAGGAAGAGGGGTAAAAGTGTAATTTTATGAATAAATACCCTAGGTATAAATTAGAAATTTTATTCTTTCCGTTCTTTTCTGAATAGAGTTCCTGTTCGCAGAATTCCAGAGAACGTAGGTTGGAGTCAGATTTCAGGGTTGAAGAACAAATCTCTATAGGTAAGAATCTAACCCCTAGTTTAATATTTTAGATTCATTGATTAATTTCAAACACATTAGATATATTTTTTTTGGAAAACCCCAAATCTAGATTAGGGTTAGATTATTTTTTTTTAATTCGTTTTAATATCAAAATAATAAAAATTTAAGATTTTGATTTTATTGTTGGAATTTAGGAGATCTTAAATTTTATTAGATGAAAAAGAAAAATTCCTTGGAAAGTTTCGATTTTAGGTTAGGGTTAATTTAAAAAAAAAAAAAAAAAAAAAAAAAAAACGCGTGTCCACAGCACTGGAAGGAAAGAAAGAAAAAAAAAACAAAAACAAAAACAAAAAGGGCGTATGCGTGCTGTGCGGAAGCAAGCAAAAAAAAAAAAAAAAAACTTACTTTTTGGTTTGGTGTACCCGAGAGTCATGAATGACTTTTGAATTGTTTAATTAAATAATAATAATAATAATAATATTTAGTTTTAGATTAATAAATAAAATAATAGTAATAATGGTCTCTTTTTTGTAATAAATAGAATGAGAGATTTAGCAAATATATATATATATATATATATATATATATATATATAGAATTTTATAATGAAATAAATTTGTAATTTAATTAAATTAGTAATGTGTTATTAAAAACAAATTGAGAATTTATTAATTTTAATTAAATAAGGAATAGAGTAATTAAATTATTACTTTGTTAATCAGAAATATTAATCTTAATATTTAGAAATTTTTAGAATTATTAGATTTATATTTTGAGGTAAATAGTAATAGTGGTCTTTTTATTGTGTTAGGTGAGAAGTAGACTTTTCAGGGTTATTTTTTCCTTCAAGGTCTTTGCACATTTTGAGGTAAGGGAAGTTAATGCAATATTTATAAAATCAAATTATTTTATATGTTATTTTGAATTGTGGAAAAGAAAATGATATTTTGTTACCATGCATGGATCAAACTGTTTTGCACTAAATATTATGTTGGAATATTTTGTTTATTTATGACACAAAATATGAAGATATTATGTTGTGTAAATTTGAATACTTGAACAAAAACATCACTCTGGTTTATTTGACCCTTGTCAGCGGAATATAATAGTTGACTATTCGGCCCTGTCAACGGGATATAATAGTTGACCTTTACATTTCATGGTGGGAATGTAATTGATTTGGACCCCAGCCTCTAGGGGTTTGGTTAGAGGTTACTAGTACTAGTAGTGTTTGGTTCCGTCCACCAGGAACAATTTGAGGCTAGCCACCCATTTGAAAAGTCCCACCTAACTGGGCATTTGATATTTGATAACCAGAGTAATGCAAATTGAATGAATTTGATTGAATCTTATGTGAAAGTGTTTGAATTTGATATGAAAATGGTTGGTTGAATTTTGAATATATTAGTATCTTTGAAACTCTGATATTTGATGAAAAAAAAAATGATATCTCCTATTTGAAATGAAAATATTTGATCCATGAATTGCATTAATATTCCTTATTGGGCTGTGAGCTCATTCCCAATTGTTGAAAATTTTTCAGGTACTCTTAGTTCGGGTGAGGAGTGATGGCTAGGCTGAGGAATGGTCATCATTAGGATTTGACTTAGGATTTTATGTTGGATTTTGTTTTAACTGTTAGTTATGTTCATTTGGATCATTTGGTATTTGGAAGTTATTTGGAAATTGAATTTTGAGGATTTTAGATTTTGTTCCGCTACTCTGAACATGTATTTGGTAATTGGTAACATCCAGTTACAATATGATTGTTTGGGTCAGGTTATACTTTAAGCCTTCGGGTTTGAGGTGTGAAATGACCGTCACGCCCTTGGAGTGGGTTTTGGGGCGTGACAGAGTGGTATCAGAGCCGATCCTCGACCCCGGTGTGGGGGTTTGTTTGGCTTTGTCTGTTTGGCCCCGCAATCTCATGGGACACAACGAGGACGTTGTGTCTGCATGGGGGGGGGGGGTGTTTGTGATGTCCCACATCGGATAGGGGAGAATGTTCCTGGTGTTATATATGTAGAGACTCCTCTTAACCAAGTAGATGCGTTTTAAAGCCGTGAGGGCCCCTTTGGGCTTAAAGCAGACAATACCTACATGGTTGGGTGCGGGTCGTTACATTTTTAATCATTTTATATGTTTATATAATTATTTTATAAAACAATTCTTATAAAAAAAAAGTGAAATGATAAAAAATAACTAAAAAAATATTTTTTTTAAATATCATATTTTTTTCATAAAATAAAACAGTTTTTAGTGTTAAATATGTTCTTTTTTTTTTTTTCTCAAGAATAAGAAACTATTATGAAAAATAGTTGGTCAAACAAACTTTTAATTTATGTTCTTAAAAATAGAAATAAGAAAACAATTTTTTTTTATTGTCAAAGTTTTTCTTTTCTTTTTTTTCTTTTTTTTTAAAAGCAAGATTAAATAATAAAAAATTTGTTCGAATTATATTTTATCCATAATTGACAAGAGGACATTTTAAAAGCTTTTTATAATATATATTATATATATTATTATTATATATATATATATATATTATATATATATATATATATATAAACTAAAGAATACTTAGTTGATGAAAAATATAAATCTCTTACCGTCTTACGTCACTATACATCAATTGCTGACATCAGCAAACGTATGAATTGACACTTTGGACCCTTCCTTTGAAAGGACAAAGGTGGTCACTGTCCCAATTCTAACTTCAAGCCCAAGACCAAGCCCAAGCCCAACCACCCGCCCATGGATTGGGTCCCTTTCTGGGCCAGTGGAATTGTACACTCATAATCAGGGGGAAAAAAGTGGCTTAGGATAGCGTATATTGCGGAGAAAAATATAGGCAGCGCACTTTGCGTAAACAGGGTGGTTGTAGCCTCCCGCCATCACTTTCCCGCGCAATAACCAACAAAAGGAAGAGGCACGGCTCCTATTCCCGGAGCTAGCGTGCGCACTTCGCAATAAAGTGCGCCTTACGCATCAATGCGTGCCTACGAAGAAACTAATCCAAAATCCCACGGCTATTAAATTAAAAAAAAAAAAAAAACCATTTCAATAATAATTTAATTTTAATTCATATTATAATATTTGATTTACCAAAAACATGATTAGAATGTGGTTAATATGTTAAATACATGAAAAATAACCGTTCACTTAAAATTCTAATTGTTTAATAATTACTTAAAAATTAGGTCACGATTAAAAAAATTACAAATTTTAATTATTTTAAAGCAAAATTCATTCTTTCATGAAAAATAAATTAACCTTCGAATATTTTTCACTCGTTAGCCTTCATAAGAAGATATTTTCACTTATTAGGCTTTCATAAGATACTCTAAGCTTCAATTCCTAGTTCCTACTCCCACAATTTTAATGGGGAAGCGGAAATCTCTAACCTAGGATTCGTTCATAGAAAAAAAAAATTGAAATATTTGATTAAAAATTATAAAATAATTTTTAAATTGTGAATTTAATCATTTTCATTTTATTTTTTGAAAAATAATTCATTTTTGACATAAATGTTTTTTATCATTTCACTCAAGTTTTATAGAGAATGTATTTTTAAATAAAATAATAAAAGTATTTTTATCCAAATGAGATAAAAAAAAAAGGGTGAAATGTCAAATTTCAAAAATTGAGTTTTTAAAAACTTTTTTAATCAAATAACCCAAAAAAATATTTTTGTATTTTGCTGAATTTTATACACTTCTGGAATTGTTCTTTTAAAAAGTTGAAGATAAAGTCTTCAGAAGGAAATTAGGCATAATTTTAAAATAAGATATATATATATATATATATATATATAAAGATTTTATGGTTGGACAAGAAATGAAAAAAAAAGAAATGACAAAAAAATGAATATTATTGTGGGCCTTGGTTAAACAAAGAGTACAAGAAATTATTATGATAATAATTATTTAAATTTAATTTTTGTTCTCAATATGCCATGAAGAATGACATTAATTTTAAATCAGTCAAATGAGTAACAATAGCTTGATTTGACATTTACTAACAAAAATTTTCAATTGAGAGCTGCACAATAATTTTCATTTTGCCTTGCAATTCCCACTATCACTTGATTTGATGGGAACAAATTTTGGGGTGTTATATATATATATATATATATATATATATATATGTTATTTAATTGATAGAATCCTATGGCTTTGAGTAGAACTATCATTTCAATATAAAGTTTATAATACCTATAAGAAAGGAAAGAGAGAAACAAAACTTAGTAACCATGAAACAAGTAAGGGGCAGAATTGGTATTTTGGGTAAGTTAAAAGGATTCATTTTAATACATATAAGTGAATATAAATTAATCTAAATGTCATTTTCACTTAAAAGCATAATTTCCTTTTTTATCTCATTTAATTGATGGTATACCAAAATAGGGTTTAGGGAGGGAAATGAGAGCCAAGAAGCAACATTTGGCTTATTGGTTTGTTTGTTTCTCTTTAAATTTTTAGTTTTCAAGGGGGCATGTGCCTTCTCTAAGCCCTAGCTAAATCCGCCGGGGTGGCCGTATACAACAAATAATTACTATACAATCATATTAAAAATAAAATAAAATAAAATAAATATCCTTATTTCATACCATATAAATTATTCTTCCATGTAAACAACACTGGCTTTTATTTTAGGATATGTAACTTTTTTTTTAAGAGGTATTTTTTATTTTTGGTTCATTGTTACTGGATTTGGGTAAAGACTTCTCCCTTATAAAATTCACTTCTTTTAAGGAGTCTTCAAAGTTATGGAAAGAGAGACTTTTCTTTTTCCTTTTTTCTTTTTCTTTTTTATTTTTTATTTTTAAAAAAAAAAGGTAATTATTCTTAAAAATGAAAAAAAAAAAAAAGTTTGACCCATATGGTCACACTCTTAAGTGAGTCACCTTGTGGGCCTAGATTCATCTTTCCTATTGTGTTATGGGGTCAAACATAGTAAAAATAAAATAAAATTGTTTCTCATGCAAAGTTGTTTTAAGAGAAGATTAAAGGAATGAAGAGATATTCAAGGGTATATTCTTGTGCTTGTGTTCCTTGAAGTGGATTTGAGTTAGTTTTATAAGTTTGAGTTTGAGTGGAAAAGAGATTATCCTTGCAACAAGGAAGTTCTAGAGAGCTTTTTTAGATATGGTATTTTTTATTGCAAATTTGGAGAAGGTCTTGGTATGGAAGGAAAAAAAGGTACCAAAATTGGGGAAAAAAATAATAAACTTATGGATTCACTTGTTTTACATTGTGCAAATGATAGGTCTAATGTGTTATGAGTATTAGAATCCTAGATTGAAGTCCAATTGGAGAGAAATGCCATACCTAAGGGATGGAGAGCTTGCTTTAACTCTAAAAATGGTTACCCTAATTTGGGCAAAACTTTATCATATGGAGGCATTCAATAAAGAAAAAGATAAGACCTCAAGCACAAGTGTTTTTACCTCTTTTGATCTATTGGAGACCTTTCCTTGTGAGTATTAAACATCATTGTAGAGATAGAAAGGTTGTTAGCAATTAAAGAGAATTTTTACCATCTATCAAACTAGACATAGTTATATTTAACAATCTTTTATTATCTTTCTATTAGTACAAAAACCACATTGTAAATGAAAGATTGAAGTTTACAAATTGAAACAGTATAGAACCTATATTCTCTAGTGATATAACTCTTTCCTTTCATTTTTCTCTCTCTAGATTTCTCTTTGTTTTTCAACTTGATATCATAGCTTCAAGCAATGTTGTTGTCAATAATGGCCAAAACACCCTCAATGGTAGAAATACTTCTACTACTATATCATTTATATCAACAATTGCATTTCACAATCTGTCTTCTCACTTTTGTAGATTTCTTCACAAATCTCCATCACATTTGTTCTAATTCCTATGGCGACAAAATAAATGTGACAAATAGTTACTTTGATCAAGTAAATCACCCAAAAGGGTGAGTGAATTAGATGTTAAAAAACTTTTTCAAAAAATAATTGATTAATAAAAAAAAATAAAAACAAGAACTAATAAACAAAACAACAATTAAGTCAAGGATGAAGAGAAGAAATGTACAAACTCTTTTATAGTGGTTTGACAATCTCCTTACATCCACTTTCCTCAAGTCCTTTATCAAGTGAGAGTTCAGTTATCAAGGCTTCCAACCCAAGCCTTCAAGCTTTACAATTTGATGCAAGGGCTCCAATGGGCACTTACAACCCCTTTTAAGCACTTCACTTGAAGTCTCTTATCTCGAAATGAGTAGATAAAAAAGGTTTTAATGCTTCCAATCCTAGATACAAGTATAGCAAGTTAGAAATCAATGCACTTTGAAAAAGAGCTATGAATGTGAGAAAACACATTTTTCTAATTGAATGCAGTTGTTCTCTTATAAATAAATGCTCTAAAATTGTTCAATTTATAGGTTTCTAACTCGAGAGCCTAAAATCCCACAAAATCTTTTGATGGGTTGAGCATCGATTCGACTAATTGACTAGTCATTGGGTATTAAATGCTTTGTAGGTAACTATTGAGGTTTTTAAGCCGACTGAAAATGCAACCACCCCTCGACTAGTTGAGACTGTATCTAAACCGACTACATCCCAACTATTGGAAAAGAAAGAAAATAATGGGATACTCTTATTTCTGTATATCCTCTATCTCGTAATGAAGTGCAAGGGAATGACATATCAAATTACTTACTTTGTATGTAGTAAAAGGCTTGAGATCAAAATAGATACCCTTGATCGATCGAGCCTAACTAGTTGAATTGGTTCCTAATGATTAGAACTGATTCATGACCTTCTTAATAAATTGCATTGAAAAGTGTCTAAATTAATCTAGTTTAAGGTCTAGAGCTTCCAATAACTTGTGTAAACCTTTTCAAAACCGTTTGGAGTATGTTTTGAAAGAATTTGGCTCAAATTTTTTAATTAAAACAAAGATTCGTCCGTTTTAAGTTTTAGTAATGATGAAAAACAACTTTTAAGTGCATGAAAAAATATTTTAGACCAAGTGTACCAACAACTACCATCTTACAAATTATCCTTGGTCACTTTAATTCTTTTAGAATCCTAAATCTTTATGATATTGATTGTCTTTCATAGTTTCTTAAGTTTTTTTTTTTTTGGATTTTCTTATTTAAAGTTGAAAAACTTCACCTAATGTAAGTCATTTGTAAAGTTAATCTTGTTTTGTAATCATCCAAACTTGATTAGGAGAATTCATGGGCTAACAATTTTTTTTTTTTTTTTTTATGATGACAAAACTAGGCTATCTAAGAAAGAAACTCCCTCTCAATAGATGCATAAAGAAAATCAAATAAATAAAGTTCAACAAATACGTAAAGATAAATAAAAAATAAAAAAGGATACACATTAGTACTAAATCATCCATCCAACAACCATTTAATAGATAAGAGTAAGTATCAAGTGTGCAAATAATCATGATATCCATAAAATCCAAAGAGAACTACAAAAAGAGTTATCCATGGTAAGATAAAGCATGTCCAAGACATATTAAAGAAAAAAAAAATCTAACAAAAGTCACGGCCAAAAGAAATGTAAGTATCAAAACCACCATATCCAAAATACCAACCATGTTCAATATAGATCCTATGTTCCTTAAATATGCCTAAGTATGAAAATATATCTCCCTTTTTGGCAACATAAAAAACAAAGAGAAAACACTATAGGTATTCAAGGCTAAGAAAGTGGAGGTGGAAAGATGAAGCGGACGTCTGTCATCATCTCCTTATGTTAAGCGGTGGAAGCTACCTAGTACTGATCAAGTTGAGTTACAAAAACCATCTAAATCTTATCAATTTGGAAATGAAGGCTCCTTGATATTGATCCATGCGATCCTGTATGAAGTAGAATCAATGATCACAAATCATAGCAAACTCCTCTATCCATGTACTAAGTAAGCGATCTAAGTTAAAAGATTTTCCCAATACTAGTGATAAACTCGTAGAAATGTGTATGGAGTGGTAAACTCAATAACTAGAGATGGATGAACCTTGGCAAAGATAGGCTCAGTATAGAACATCTCTTCAAACGACGTCTTAAGTTGAAATGTCTAGAATCACATATTTGGATGCTCGATATGGAAAGGTTCCCCTGTATGTATTGTCTTTGTCCTATGCTCTTGAGAAAACTCATTAGCTTCCATGTCTCAAATCTCATTCTTTTTCTTCACGCTCTCATCATGAACCTCCTGTACATCCTTCTTGCAAATCCAGGACCTATCAAGTAGTCTCTCAAAGTGCATTGTATCATATGTATCAAAAATTGTGGGAATTGCACATCCTTCTCAGTTTTTATGTTAACCCCAAAATCCTTAGAGATTCTCATCAGAAATATCTGTAAGGTAGAACATTCAACTTGTTCTCATAAATCGCACCATATGCTAAAGTATGATGAATCTGAGATTAATCCTCCCAATATCAGTCGAGATGGAATGCATCAGAAAAGCTACATAATACGATACCTCATCCCAATGACTTCATGGGGAATGGAAATGTAGATGATCATGTGGTGTGGAATGTGATTGATCACGATAAGGGGATAAATGTGAGGCTTGATAGTCATCATATCATAGGGAAGGTTGTAGAGCTTCCAAACATCTCATCCAACATCAAGGTCATCCAGACTCAGCCACCCTTTAGTCTTAAAGAGAAAAAAGTCAATCTAGGGAACATCCAAAATCTTACTAATGTTAGAATCATGAAGCGTAACCTAAATGTCAAGTACCATTGAACGAATAGGATCATTCATCTCATATCATATGTTTGAATAGAAAATGCATATTAAAGCCAACTACACAAGCTCTTGATAGGAAACAATCGATAATTAGTTCATCCATGCAAACAAATCCTCAAACTAAAAATATCTCAAATGAACAAAGTCAACCTATATGCCTTTCCATCGAACCCATTAGTCAGGTACTTTCCTTGTTCCTTGAAGGTAGCAACACCACATTGGGGAGCCATAACAAAATGAGTAATCATGTTAATGAGAGAAAAACAATGAGAAAAAGAAAGAAATAGAAGGGGAAAACCACAATAAGGCTAGGGCAAATGAATTTAAGGTAAAAACTAGATATTTCTAATAGGAAATCACCTAAAATCGTTATTTAGTCACCTTGGAGAGAAACCCCAAAGAGAAAATGGAAGTTAGAGCAAAAATAAGTAATAGTGATAAGGTTTTAAACCCTGAGCCCCAACAAGCCGGCTTGATCGATTGAGGTTGCTCTACATAAACTCCTTCAAAATTTAATTATTTAGGAAAACACTTTTAACATCCATTTGATATAAAATACATTTTGTGCCAACAACGGTTTAATTTGAAGGCCTATGAACTAATTCCCAATTTTCATTTCTTTCAAATTGATTTAGTTCATCTTGCTTGCATGATCTAATTTTCATCATTTTTTGCTTCATAAATATTTTGGTATTCTACTTAAGAAATAAAATTTAAATTATTACAAATATTTTTCAAAGAAGATCTAGTTATTATCCTATTGGTGTTTGGATAGAACCCTTAAAAGCATGACATGATGTAACAAATTCGGAATTTATTAAATATTTAATGATATTTCAATTTTACTTTTATTTATCCTTATTTCATGTATTGTGTTTTTTTTATAAGCATTTTCGTCTTATATCTCTTACATTGTATATGATTTAGATGCATTAAGAGTTGCACAAAAAATCAAAGTCATAGGTTCCTTACAAATTGATAATTTGTTCACAGTCGGTTCATGAATTTAGACAATCCATTAGAGGTTGTAATGTACTACCTCCTAATTAGAAGGATGATTGATCTTGATCATCGAGATGGGTTTCCCATGATAAGTGCACTAGTGTGTATGGTTACACATACGACATGACCTACAGTTAGTCATGACATAAAACTATCAAATTGTTATGACTTCACCAAGGTGTTACATTATATTGTTTCTCAACCTTAAGAGAATATTGAATTTGTGCCTAAGTTAACAGTGGCTTTAGCTATGGGTGAAATCCTAAAACAATCATATATTCCTTATGGATTGGATTATTATTCATAGAAGTTGGTAACAATAAGTATTCTCAATAGAGGTACAATGATATCTCATAGGATTAAGATATAGTGTCCTTTTGGGTAATCTTAAAAAGTTGTGTTCATATAAACTATAGTCATAGTAATTCCTTAAGTAAAACTTGACGTAGACTCTTTGAGAGCTAAGACGTGTCAAATAAACACATAATTGTAGGATTGGTAACTCAAGGATAATATAAGGAATCTTGAAAGGTTGATAACTTTCACCTTGTTAAATTATGAGCACTACTTCGTAGGGAAATTGAACGCAATGGACAACAAGTTACAAACTCGTGCACGTAGTGTTTTGTTGTAATTTACATAAGGTATTAGAGTGTAATTCATTATTTGTAGTAGGATGTTGAATCAACTTCAAAATTAGATTATGAAGGAGTCATTAATGTCCTATAAAGCCTCGTAGTCCCCACTCGAATTTATATACCTTGTTAGTACAATTTATGAGAGTTGGATTGACTCTGAGATTACTTTTGTGCGTAAGGGCATTTTTATAAATAATTTGATTTTTTTTACTTTTTGTTAGCTTATTACTTATTTCTTAACATATTTAACTGAATAGTAGAAGCTAAAATAATTAGGTTTTTTCATAATGCTAAAAGTAAATCATCATAACTAAAGTGAATCAAATTGTTTTCATTACTTCATAAAAGAGGTAATGAATGACCATTTATAACAATAATCAAATTTTTAATATTTAAAAAAAAATAAAGCGTGTGATTGATGAAAAAATGGTAAATCATATGAAAAGTATCCACTAGTATGTGTATGTAATGGAAAAAAAATAAAAATTAGAGCATGTTTAGAAACTATTTTACAAATTTGAAAATATGTTTGACAAGTTTTTGACAAAACACTATTTCTTGAAAACTCATTTTAAAAAAATGATGCCTTTCTAAGAACACATTTTAATTGTTTTCTTATGTTTTCATTTGTTTTATATACGGTTTGAAAAAATAATTATACAAGTACGAGGATGATTAAAAATAAAGAATTATGAATAAAGATTATTTATAAATAAAATTATAAATAAAAGTTAATTTAAAAAAATATTTGAAAACATATGAAACATGTTAAAAACATTTCAAGTATCCAAATTAGCATTTGCTTCCGAAAACAGTGGAAAACTGTTTTTCAAAACTATTATTAAAAACTATATTCTTGAACTCTTTTAAAAAAATTATGAAATAAACCTTTATTTTTAATTTCATGGATACATTTAATTTTTAGTAACACTGCAAGTCTACAAGTAATAATTTTTCATTGAAAAATAATTGCATCCATAATAAAATTGATAATAATGTTATTAACATTTTTTATGCTAAAAAAAAACCTAAAATTAGAATATAATTTTAATAATAAAGAAACCATTGAGATCCCTTATATTCATCAAATCCAAGTAAATCCTCTCATTTCTTTGTTAGGATTGATTTACCTCAGCATAATTTAATATTCATATTTTTAAAATATTTATTTATTTATCTTCTATCAAAGTTAAAATCCATATTACCCAAAGAAATGAAAATTTGTTTATTTTCTAAATGGAATGAAGACAAATACAAAGGATAAGCACACCACTTTAAATTAAATATATTTGATAAAATGTCTTAATGGTTAAAAATTACTTTAAATATTAAGTGAAAAAAGTTAACTTGTTCTTAATAGTATTTTATTTTATTTTATTTACCCACATCTAATAAGAATATATTTAATAATTCTGACTCCAAATCCATAACTTATATTTTCTAATAAATATTTTAAAGTTATCTTACAAATGCACAATACTTTTAAGTATAGATCTTTAAAAAAAATAAATTATTTTTTAAAATTAATGAAAATAAATATTAATTAAAATTTTTAATAATAAACATTGATTATAACTAATGGAGTAAATATGTCAATTTAATAACTTAAAATTAATTTTACTACACAGTACTCAAAGTAAAAAAGTAAGTAATAAGTTAAAAATAATTTAACTTAAATCATTAAATAACAAACATTAAGTTTTACTTCGTAACTTTGAAGTGAAAAAAAAAATATTTTCAACTTAAAAAACATTGGTGTGACTTAAGAAATAAAGTGAAAAAAAAATTATGTTAAGAATAAAATTATGCTTGAAGCATGGAAATATTTTCGATTAACATATTTAATTGTGATTTTATTTGTGGTCTAACCTGCCCAAATTACTATTTTAAGAGGGGAAAATATGACTGATTTTTTTTTTTTTTTCTCAAATAACTATTTTTCTTTTGCCCCAAGTGACTATTTTCATGAAATCAAATGAATTTCCATTGATGAAAAACAATTTAATATTTTTATTTTGTGTTTATAGGAGTATATTTTTACCTTGGAGTACAACTTCTCCTTACAAATTGATGAAAAATATTTAGGTTTATTACACTTTACCCCCAACTTATACCATGTTTTGCACATTGACTTTTTGAATTTAAAATCAAGCAATGTATCATTCATGCTTTATAATTATATGCAATGTTCTTTTTGGTGTTACATTTTTTTTATGGAAGGGTGCATGTGCTCTCACACCCAAAACCAACCTTCTTTTTCCTCATTTGATAAATTTTCCTAGAATTCCGGCTAATAGGATTACAAATCTTATAGTGATTGGAATCAAACTAAAAAAATTTTACAAAAAAAAAAAAAACAATATTATTAAAAAATCACTTCAATTAATTCAAATAGTCTTAGATTCAAAATTGATAAAGGAAAAAAATTGATTTATTTTCTCGCCAACCAAACAAAGCGAAAACACCCACAAAAACAACAACAATTAAACAAACCTAACACAATATCCCGATCACACAACACATGTATACAATACAGAGTTAAGGTTAGGGTTGGGTTTCATTTTTATGTTATGCATTCATTTTAAGGTTAGGGTTTCGTTTTGATGTTTTAGAAAATTGGATAAAGTTTGGGGGGGAAAATCAAGCTTTTTGAAAAAAAAAACCCAAAGCATTGACCCGTGCATTTATAATGTGGAATTTTCAATAGAAAGGAGAAAAAAGAGAAACGGTTAAGAGAAAAGAAGAAGAAGAAGAAGAAGAAGAGGAAAAGAAAAGTTTAGAAAAATGTTGCATCATCACCATTTTCTTGCAATTTTCACTCTCCAATATGCTCCGACCACAATTTGGGGAGGAAGAAAAAAAGAAGAGGAGGAGAAGCAAGAAATAGGAGGAGAATGAAGGAATGGGAGGGCTTGATTAGGGTTTTAAAATGAAATGACACTTTTACCCTCATTTAAATAAGTAGAGCACGTGTGTCGTCCAAAGGAAACACCGTCAATCAAAAAATTGCACATTATATGCAATTATAAAACATGGAGGGTACATTACTCTATTTTAAACTCGATAAGGTAATATGAAAAACACGCTTTAGATTAAGGGAGTAAAATGTAATAAATCCAAAATATTTTGAACATTTATACTTTAACTTGTTATTAATGTATAATTTTTAAAAATTAACATTAAAATAAATAAATAACATAAGTTTAACAAATTTTATATTATAATTCAAATTTTGTGATAGTTAGAAGATGTTTGGAAATTACTTAATGTGATTTAATAATTTATCAACTTAATATAAGTCATTAAATAGATTAAATATGTTTATTAAAATAACTTAATATGACAAGTTAAAATAAAATAATAATTTTAAGTATAAGTTAAAATAGCTAACTTATTATTAATCTCAAATTTCTTTTACATAATTTGTCTATATTTAATAAAATCATATTTTACAAGCATGCCTTTATATTTGCAATTGATTTTTTACCGTAAATATTTTTATAATTATTTTATGTATTGATATTTTAAATATAAATTTTATATTAATTTTACTAAATTATCTTAATACCAAGTCTGTTAATTACACTTGTCTTTAGATAAAAAAATAAGATTTATACAGCTACCAAGTTGGATTTGACACAATCAAGTAAAATCTGAGCTGGATTTTGCTTATGCCAAAATAATTTTGATTTTATATGATCATACTACAAATAAATAAATAAATAAACCTAACGCGACAACCCAATATGGAAATTCAAAAAAACCTGTCCAATCAAAATGCATGAACACCACGTGTCATATGCCGATTCACCAACGCCGCGTAAAAGACCTCACAGCTGCCGGTCGGGTGACAGCCGTAGCGGATCACGAGAATGGTCGGATAAAAGCCTAAAACGCCCTGTGTGTTCGGCTTTGTCCCAAAGGCGACCGGGAGAACCTGGTATGGCCGGTGAAACCATGGCCCCACGGATGACAAGTGGGTAGAGGGTCCCGCGCACGTCTTAAAAATTGATTTTGAACTGTGGATGGGCTGGGTTGGTTGGTTGATTGGGTCAGAGGTCTGAAGACTGGTCTGAGGCAGTGGCTGGCGGGTCAGTCAAAGTGGGCCCACCAATCCCCCCACCAGAGAAAGGTCAATGTTCTTTGAAACCGGTTTTTAGGGGTACACAAATTACGTCTAATGACAGTTGTGTCCTTTTAAGGGTATTTTAGTCATGAAATTGTTACCGTTCCTAAACGATACACTTATTATTTTGCAATTATCAAAATTTGAAGATTTCTTAAGTGTTGGGTAAACCAACTGAATAACTTAAAGTTAATTAATAATTTAATTTAAATTATTAAATAAATTAAATATATATGATAAATAACTTAATAATATATACGTCCAAATATGAAGAAAAATGAGAAGTAGGGTGGGGGCAATGTCCAGTAAATAGTGTTGACATTACTTCACATTTCAATATGTAGTGTGGGAAGTGGCAACAACCACCCCATACCACTTGCCCAATTCTAACTTCCAATTTATTCAACATGCATAATTTGTGTTACATGTTTTATGTTTCAAAGTGCATTTTTTTAAAGGGTATGTTTGATTTTAAAATTTTATATAAGAGATCAAATCAATAAGTTGTTTTTATATATCATTTTAAATTTATTTTAATTCTTTTATGTAAAAATTAAATCATTGAAAGTATACAAAATTTTAATTAATTTATTTATTTTTTATATTTTTATATAAAAATTGAATATGAGAAAATCATTTTCTTTAATGTTATTTTTTTATTATTTTGTTCAAATTAAAAATAATATAAAAAATGTTTCCTCTAAAATTAAGAGTGTGTTTCACAATGCTTTAAAGGAAAATCTAGAATATATATATATATAAATTTGTTCTTTTATTCACTTATTCTAATTATTTTACACAAAGATTAAATAATTAAATATATATAAACTTTTAACAAATTTTAATTATGTTTAATTTTTTTCATATTTTTTTATAATAAAACAAAATATAAGAAAATATTTTTTTTTTATTTTTTCTCTTTCTTACAAAATATAATCTAATAGTTCTTAAAATTTATATAAAAATTACTAATATTTTTAATTTTTTAAAACATAAACTAGAAGCATCTTCGGTAGGTAGTGTGTAAATAATTTTTATTTTATTTTATTCTATTTGTCTTATATTTTTTTGAAGAGTTCTATTGGGATTATGTTAGTAAAGTTATATTCCTTTTATAAGTAGAATCCCATTACACTTTGAGTTATGTTCGGATTGTAAATAGAGTCTCATTGGGACTGTAGCCTATAAAAGTATGTTATCTCTCGCTCTTTAAACATGAATACCAAAAAACTCGAGTTCTACACATCTCGGAGATCTGGTTGTTAAGGTAAACAACTGGGTGCATCTTCAAAGAGGGTGAATATTTTTAAGGATAGTGTTTGTTACGCCTCATCAAAGAGGGTGGATATTTTCAAGGATAGTGTTTGTTACACTTCAGCTGATAAGTTTTTCTTCTTATTAATTATGTTCTTTGTTTGTGTCTATTGGACTAGTCGTTTGTTTTCATACCCTTAAATCCAACATCTTCAAATAGACATTTAGAATCTGTTTGACCGTGTGATTTAAAAGCACCTTTCTTTTTTCAAAAACAAACTTTTTTTAAAAAAAAAATCTAACATTGTTTTGTTTTGTTATAATTCTCTGGAAACAGTTTTTAAAAACAAAGTGAAATAAAAAATAATTTTTAAAAAATAAGTAGAAATTGTTTTCACTTCTTTTTTAAAAACAAAAGGAAAACATGAACTTGTTTAATTATGTTTTTTTAAACTCATTTTTAAGTTAAAATATAAAAAATGATTTTTAAAAACAAATTTAAGAAAACATGATCGAACCAACCTTATATTTTTTTTTTAAATTAAAAAAATAAAAATAAAACCAATACCCATACTTGGATTTCCATAAATAAGCTATCATCATTGCCATGTTTTAACTATTGCTTATAAAGTGTAGTAATAATCTAAGGGTGCTTTGATATTTGGCACGTAGTTCACATGTGTAATAATTGGAATAATTGAGTAAAGGCAAGTCCAAGTCTTTCAAATTTCATCCTTTTATCATATGGTTAACAAAAAAACAAAAAAACAAAAATCAACTATAATAATAATAATAATCATTGCTCTACAAGCAATCTTTAATCCCTTTGAGAAGCGTAAGATAGCTGTAAAGTGCCTTGCGCCAACCTACCTTTCTTTCAATTTAACCCAAAATTATGGACTCTGTTGAATACTCCCATTGACGTATTATTCATCATGATTTCCCAAGGCTCATACGCTGACACGTGGCTAAATTTTTAAATGGAAGGTTGAAATTTTTAAATACTTTTGTGTTTTTTTAAGTGGGTTAGTCAAATTTATAAATGGGTCGATGGGGATTAATTATTATAATATATGGTTTTGGAGGCACATTCCTGTTTGTTTGGCTGCAAATTCAACTTATCCGGTGGAGGGTTCACAAAGGCCACAAAATTTTCAAGCTGGCATGGCTTTTGTTTGGGTCTACCTCACTCTATTGTACTTGAAAAAATATTATTATTTGCCACGTCACTAAGGAGTTGGTGGATCCTCCGTGATTCACATTCAAGGCTTTATTTTTATGATAATAAAGGCAAATAATTTACTCGACAATAACTCTTTTATAAAATGTGTGAATTTATTTTATATTATTAAAAAATATTTTAAATGTTTAAAATTTGAGATGGTAATTTTTTTAATTCCTTTAATTATTAAAAATCATTATATATTTAAATTTAATTTCAAATAATTCTTGCATTTTATAAAAGAGTTACCATAATTTTCTATTTTTTAAACATAAAGACTATGTTTGGCTCTCAAAGGTTTGAGGGAAATTGCAAGAAAAAAATAGTGAAGAAAAATTAAAAAAAAAAAAAGATTTGAAATTAACAAACTATTTTCATATATTATCCTAAACTAATTTAATTTATTTAACTCTATTATATAAAGATTAAATAATTTAAAACTATATAAATTTCTTACTAATTTTGATCATATTTAACTCTCTCTTTTTCATGGTAAAATCTAACATGAGAAAATAATTTTTTTTAGTATTTTTTATTTTCTTAGCACTTTTTGGGAATCAAATTTAACTAAAGTGTATAGAAATAATTTCTATTTATTTTTTAATGTATGTTATGTTGGAGGACAATAATAACAAGATTAAATGTGTTAATGGTTTAGATATTGTCTACTTTAGACCTAAAAAAACCCCTCATGCAAATACCACATCTTTATTGTGTTCCATGTAATGCCATGAGACTCACTTTGGACCCAAATAAGTCATCGCAATTTTAAAACGTGTCTATACGATTAAAAAAATTCATACTCATATAGTGTCAAAAACTTTCTTCTATATTCGATGTAAAATATTATAGATATCCTTTATATAGATGTAATGTTCTCGTTGTATCCTATAAGATCCTCGACTTCGGTGTGGGCATTTGTTTGACCTCTTAGGAGGTGTTGAATTTGATACATTTAATCTAGATATGCTATGATGATAATTACAAATGGAGGGATAATCAGATTATAACTCCAAATGGAGTGGTAATTAGATGGTTAGGCTTAACCTGCTTGCCCGCTAATCCCTTATTGAATTCCAACTTTCCTTTTTTAATCCATCAAGATTTTTGCATTTAGAATTGATTCACTTCATCCCATTGACCAATACAAATACGATTTTAGTTCTTTTTTTTTGTAAGGCTTTTTCACACGTGTAATTGGCAAGCTAGTGGGAAACAAAATTTGCATTTTCCCTTTTAGTTGAATATATCCTTCTTAATTCAAAATCGAGGTAAACGTGTTCATGCATGTAAGTTATAGGTAACCTCTAATTTTGGAAATCAACTTTTTGGAGTTTTTCCTAATTTCTCTTTAATTTTTTTCTATTTATATTTTTGCACATCTTCCACCATCTCTTAAGTACCTAAGAATAAGAAGCTTGAATTCATGTACGAATTTTTGGGCATGTAGATGTTGGCTTGTTACTATTATGTCCACATAGACATTCTATTAGATAAATCAATTTTTTGTCTTCAAATTTATTCAACTTATTTTTTAGCTTCTATATTGAAAGCAAATAATTTAAAATACATAAATTTTAAATTAATTTTAATTGTGTTTGATTTTCTTCATACACTTCATAGTAAACTAAATATATAAAAAAAAAATTTATTAATAATTTTTTTTAGTACTTCTCCAAGATAGTATAAAGTTGTGTTTAGTTATTATAAATTTTGAAGGAAAATAAAAATAAAAGGAAAAAAAGTAAAAAATAAAAATAAATATTTTTACAAACTTCTTTAAACTCAATTTCATTTTTTTATATAAAGATTAAATAATTTTAAAATTTTAATTAATTTTAATTATATTTACTTTTTATGTATATTTTTCATGATAAACTAAGAGTACGTTTGATATTAATTTAAAAAAATATTTTTAATCTTTATAGCATTTGAAAATTTTTATTTTTCAGATATTTAAAATTATAGAAATATTTCCTATAATTATTGTCAAATGCACTCTAAATATAAAAAAATAAATTTTTGAATCATATTTTTATCTTTTCTTAAATATGGTTTTAGAGTCACATCGGTATAAAAGTTCTAAGAAGTCATCTAAGCACCATTATTAAGTTTGGCATATCAAATAGTATAAAAGCCATAAAGACCATGGTTAGGCTTATTTTTCACTATTTTCAACTATGATTTAACCAAACAACTACAACAACATATTCTAATAAATATCTAAATTAAGTTGGCCCATTCAACAAAAGCTTTAAGCAAATAATTTGTGAACATGAAATTATAGATGTCTTATACACAAAATACAAATCAACTTACATCAATATCAGAACTCGAAAATGTAAGCCGATAGGACATATCTTTATAAAGATCCAAATTTGGCTTAGTGATTACACTATTTTGCCCTTGACTCGGATAAATTAATTTCAATATATATATATATATATATATATATATATATGCAATGTATGACCAAATTGATGTGTAACGAATGATAAAATTGGTACATTCAATTATTTTCTTTTGTAATAATGCTCAATTTTGCCATGGCTAAAAATAGTGAGAATATAAGATTTGGACCAAATAGTTGTATCATGTATGAATCAACTTCCTAACATGGATTTGATACATGCCCTTTACAAGAAAAGGTATATTTCGCTTTTAGATTGTGAAACTTTATCTCTAGATATGAAAGCACTTATGGTTGAAGTTGAAAGTTATAAGCACCATTGCTAATTTAGGCACATAAAAAACATATGTGGGTTATAACTATATTTATTTTTGCTATTTTTCAAATTTTAATGATGAAAATGAACCAAAAAACTATAATTATATAGGGAAGAAAAAAAATCTAAATTTTCCCTAAAGATAGAAATAAGTAAGTTGATTCATGGACCACAAATCTTAAAGTGAATAATTCAAGAAAATAATTTTTTTAAAAAAAAACCCAAATCAAAATATTGAATTTGTCCATTGGAAGTGATAATTGATGGATTTGAATTTATTATTTACAGTGAAATTTAGTAATCAATGCATTCAGGAGTTATGGAAGGGGTCCTATTGAATAAGGTCATGCAGAACGAGGGAAGGAATAAAAATGACTTAACTCTAGCTTCTAGTTTGTCTTTTTCAATTATTATTATTTTCCAAAATTGTCTTATTTTTCTGAAAATTACATATTCAATAATTTTTAAAATCCGAACTTTTTCTAATTGCATTATCAAAAACCAATGTGGATATTTCCCGTTAATATAATTTCTACATTTTATTTTTTACAAAAATTTGTAAATATTATCAATCAAAAAAGAAATGAAGTTAAAAAAGTCTATTTGAGAACAGTTTTATGTTCTTCATAACAAAAAATACAAAAAATTGTTTTATATCATTTTTAATTATTTTTTCTAAGTTTGTTTAAAAAAATAATTATATAAACATGTAAAATGATTAAAAATAAAATATTAAATATAAAAATTATTTTTAAAATATAAAACATAGGTTAAAAAAGGAAATTTTATTTTACAAAATACCACACAAAATATTCTTAAAAACTGTTTTTGTAGAATTATTTTCCAAAAAAGTTATCACTCAAACCCTAACTTTTTTTTTTGTCATTAAGCTTTAATTCCACTTTTAATTACTTTCCTCGTTTTTTTTATATCATTAAATAATATTAAATTATTATTATTTTTTCATTATCTTCAAAATTCAAACCGAGCGTTACTTTTTATAATTTGTATGATATTATTATATTTAAAGCCACAAGTAGGAAAATGAAGGAAAAATCAAACCTCATTGCAAAATCAAAGGAAAATTTGAGAATTGGACGCTCCCATGCAATTAAAGCCCTGAAGAGGATGAGCGGGATAAGGCACGAGAAAATTCACTCATTCGGTATTATGAGGAAAGTGAAGGACTTTTCTGTCATTTAACATCCTTGAATGTAAAAGCAAAACAAAAGGCAAACACCGGTTGAGTCGAGTCCGAGTCAGACTCGGTATGTGGGGTCGGGGCGAGGAGAGAAATCCAGAGACCAAGAAATAAATATATGAGAAAAAAATAAATAAATGAAAAAAAAAAGGAAAAAACATAAAAAAATTTGTGAAGAAGATGAGAGGAGAGAGGGAGGGGTGTTGTGCTGGTGGTGCTTGTGCTCGCCAGTTTTCAAAGCACCTTTCTCTCTCTAAATCCAGGTTTTCTCCCTCAAAATAACATAGTTTCTCTCTCTAAATCCGTGTTTCTCTTTCTAAAACCCAGTTTTCTTCGCTCCAAAAACCTGTTGGCGTGCTTAGTTTTGTTACGTTATAAGTACCAAACCCTCGAGCCCTCTCTCTTTTCTCCATCACAGAACAAGCAATATGCGGAGAGGGAGGGCGGCTCCGACGGCTACACTGGCAACGTCGGCGGCAGGGGGGGCCGGTGGATCTGGGTTCGTCAAAGATATGAGGTATCGGGGTGTGAGGAAGAGGCCATGGGGGAGGTTTGCGGCAGAGATAAGAGACCCGTGGAAGAAGACAAGGGTTTGGTTGGGGACGTTCGACTCGCCGGAGGAGGCGGCAAGGGCGTACGACGCGGCTGCGAGGACTCTCCGGGGGCCCAAGGCAAAAACAAACTTTCCGGCGTTGTCGGGGGCAGCGGTGGCGGTGCCGGCGTTTGATCGGAACCTTAACGGTCAGTTCGGTGACGGCCACCGCAACCGGGTGTACCGAGCGGATCAGTTTCAGGAGCAGCAGATTCACGCCCAGAGGCCGACGTCGAGTGGCATGAGCAGCACCGTGGAGTCCTTTAGCGGCCCTCGCCCAGCTCCGGCAAATCTACCTCCGGCGACGTTGCGCCGGCACCCCCGTAGCCCTCCGCTTCTACCCGACGATTGCCACAGTGACTGCGACTCGTCGTCCTCGGTGATCGACAACGGAGACATCGCTGCTGCAACTTCTGTTCGAAAACCCCTCCCTTTCGATCTCAATGTTATGCCGTCCGACGATGACGAGCTCATCATGGGTGATCTCCACAGCACGGCTTTGCGCCTCTGATGATGATCCATGTTTTTTTTTTTATAAAAAAAATCTTTTTTCCTTCCCCCCTTTCCCTCTCTGTGCTGTTCTCTCGTCTGTTCTCATGCTTAAAAAAGCAGAAAAAGAAAGGATATCAGAAAATATTTAGATAAAATGGTTTTACTTCTGTGAATCTGGGCTTTGTGTTGGAAGAGAATCAATCTTTTTATCATCTTTTTGTTAGCATATGTGTGGATTAGCGTGTGTTCAGATTATGAGATCTGGTTTCTTCAACTTTGTGGGCTTTGAACTTTGATCATATCCGAGTTAGGGTTTTACAAATCTTGATCTTTGATACCTCTTACCCATGTACAAAAATAAACTTCAGTGCTCATTCTACTGAAAGGGAATTAAAATCTCTAGTTTTTGCCATGTTTCCTTTTTCTACAGTATGATTCATAGACGAATATAAACATTACACTGTGGGGTTTGTATAAAATTTATTTGTTTTTCATTCATGTTTGTACTCTATTCTTGAGAGTATTGATGTGAATGGGATCTTAAGAGAGGTCTGATTTTGTTTTGGGTGATCTAGAATCATACAATGTATGATGTGTGTCTAGTTATTTTAGAATCGTTTACAAAAACAGCATGGTAGATCAAGGAGGTGGTTGTCAGGCCTTGCATCCATCTTGATAAGGTTTTTGATAAGAACAAAATTTATTGCACATGTAATGCTTGTTATGTACACTACAGGTGTAACTTTGTTTTATTTATTTATTTATTTTATTTTTCGTTTTCTTTCTGGATGTGAGTTGTTGATCTTTTACATTGCTCAAGACATCATAAGCTCATTGTTTTGAATAGAATTTTGAGGGGGTATGCTTAGATGTTCTGCATGGTTACGGTTATTCGGTAACCAGTGCCATAGTTTTGGAAATTTGGATTCTTAATTATGTGGGTTTATCCTTGTTAGGTGTTCTGGAAAAAGTGGTAGCCATGGTTAATTGTTGCTCGTTGTTCATATGCCATGATTTTGGTAATTTGGATGCTTAGCTTTGAAGGGTTACCGTTATTCGTTAGTTGTTATTAGTTAATCGTTGGCCGTATTTTTGGTAGTATAGATGCTTTTAATGGGTTTAACCTTTGTGCAGAAACTTTTATTTTAGAAGTTGCAGAGGTCGTTTACAACGGTTACAAATCTAGCAGATTCTATGCTTTTAGATCCTTCTCTTGTTTGTCTTCACAATATATCTTGGAGAAGCATTAACGATATTTTGTCGTCTACTGTGATATTAGTGAGTTTCCTTTCATGGCTCTTAGTCTGTCTATAATTTCTGTTTCAATGATTGTGGGTAATTATTAAGTTCCAGGATCAAGGCATTAAAATAGGATCTGCAATGCCTTTGGGTCTGTCAATTTTTGTCATGGATGGATTTGGATATGGAGGATGTGGATATCTAATATGAGTTTCATATGGTGATTGTGATCGTAGAGTAGTAACTTAGAATTCGGCACTTTTGGAATGAAGCTTGAGTTTAGAAACTAGAAGGGAGAATGCGACATTGTCTATAGCATGCATGTGAATGAAATTGGATCAGTTCTTAAAGCAGCATTTATTGGATTCTGTGCTCTTGAATGAAGCTTGAATTCAGAAACTAGAATGTAGATTATGCCATTGTTACTCATAGGAGGAGGGATATATTATTCAGGTGGCTTGTTATCAAATCTAATGGAGGGATTCTCGAAAGGGAAACAAATGTTGTAGTCTTGTAGATTTGATCAATTGATATCTAACGTGCTTGTCATTAAAATAACCTTCAGTTACTAAGGTAGGAGGCAGCAGGTAGGAATTTTTTACTTGTAGAATGAAGCCTGTATTCAGAAACTAGAACATGGAATATGATGTTTTCAACATGTGTGTGGAATGTAGATTAGCATTGCTAGTTATACAACAGTGATACAGCTTTTCCCTGAAACTGAATGAATGTTTATTGTGTATACGGGATAAACATGCCTGTCATTGAACTAGTGATGAATTCTTAAAGCAGAAACCAGTAGGATAGAGTTTCTATACTCTCAGAATGAAAGCTTGAATCAGAAACTAGAATGTAGGTTATGATATTGTGTCACATTTTATTGATGCCCGTGATATATTCTTAAAGCAGCAGTATAGGATTCTGTACACTTGGATTGAAGCTTGACTTCAGATACTTAGAAACTAGGTTGCAACCTTGTGTATGATATAATGAGGTGTATTATTTAGGTGGCTTATTTTTTAAACTAATGGAGGGCTTCTTGATAGGAAAACAAAAGTTACATGTGTCATTGAAGTAGTGATCAATTCTTAAAGCAGTAGGGTCGGACTCTGTATTATTTAGATGGAGTTTGAATTCAGAGACTAGAATGTTGCTTATGGCATTATTACTCATCCTATGAGATGGCTTGTTTTGGTAACTAACACTATAGGGAAACAAGATTTCATTAGGTCACCCTTTGGATGCTGTATAAATACACTGATGAATTGTGAAATATAGTCCTGGAATGTCCGGAGAACTGAAACTTGCAGTGTTCGTGTGAGATTTTTCTGTATGCACAATCTCTTGGGTCTTTGATGTTTGTTGCACATTCTTTCTCCTCAGATTTCACTGCCATCCTCTAAAATATGTTGTGTTATCTTTCATATTTCCTTTTAAGATTAATCCTGCTTTCTTTAATCTTTTAAGGTTATTCATCTGACAGTGGTTGCTCTCCACAATAATATTATGGAGTATTGCAGACTTGAAGTGGGGTTTAGATAGGAGGGCAAGTTTTTGGAATGGATGCGGCTCTCAGACTCGATATAGGTCAGACATTTAGATTTTCCTGAGTTACTTTCCATTTTTATTTGTGTACTCGTTTCCCATGGTGGACAGTGACTGAAACTTGTTCTCCAATGTTACGCTATAGGTTCATATCTTCTTCAAACTTGCTGAAGTTTGACCAATGAAACCATTCTGGTGCTACCTTGCCCATATCTCTGCATCGGTTCACTACATTCCTTGATGTAGATGATCGCAGGCATTTAGAGTAAAACTAGTTTCAATTTTAAATTCAGGTCCAAGCGTATTGAAATAGTAGCCCTCGTGCTTAATTTTGTGCTCTTTGATTCTTCCTAATTGTGAGGCCAGTTTTGAGTGTGTGCTACTAACCAACCATACGCTGACTGGGTTGTGAGAAATGAAAACTTTATGTGTTCACTGACATTATTTATTTTGTAGTTAATCACTTGGTTCTCCACAGTGATATCAACCTGAACGTAATTCCCTCATGAATTATTGCTTTTAATGTTTTGATTTGGTTTCCTGAGGTCGACCATCCGAGGCCATATGGATGCCAGTGCACGTTGCTGTTAAGCCACAGAATGAGAACATTGGCAGGCACCCTGAAACTGACTTTTGGGACCCAAAGTGCCTTTCATGGCATTTTCCTTCTGTCCTGTCCTCAGTGTTCCTCCAAAGTATGGTGATGCTTCTTGGAGAGCCCTTGTCATGGCGTTTTCTTGCCGGTCTGTGCTGAGAGTTGCTTCCAAGCCATGGTGATGGTTATGGGAGAGTCCCTTAGAACTCTGCACAAAGGTGAGCATATTCTCTCTCCTTTTTTCATTTTTTATTTTTTGCCCTTTTCCTTTATGCAGGACATGTGATGGACTGCACCCTCCAATTTGACTCTTTTGTTGGATTGTATTGGGGTTGTGTGGTCCATGTATCCCATTTACTCGTACTACTCTCCATTATAGGTCTTGTTCATGGGTGGTCTATTAATCTACTGGGAGGTGGGTCAAGCTTTGCCCGCCAACAAGGCTTCTTTCTTAACCTAGGGAGATGGTTGTGGTCATGAGGTTAGGGCCCACAACACCATCGATGTTCTATGAAGTTTATATGTATATATATATATATTCAAAGGTTGTATGTGTAAGTATTACAAAAGCTTCTTTACAATGCTAGAATTTGAACTAATTGTTGTAACTCGAAAAGGCTAAGGTGATTCAAAAAACTAAAAAAGTAAAGGCGGCTGATCCTGGTTTCTTTGATCCTGAATCTGGTTTGCATTCTTCTTGAAGGGGAAAAGCTTCAGCATCATCTGTAACTTTAAGAAAGAAATTTTGACTCTCAAGTACAATGGGTTTTGTAACTAAAACTTTGTTGACCCAAAGAGGCCTATGGGTTTGGCTAAGAGGTGATGAAAGGTAAGTTTCATTACAATAATGGACCAAAGGAGGCCAACACCACCTCTCACAAGATCTCCCTTCCAAAGACATAAAAAATGCAAGGCGAGAGGCGCATGCACAACACTTTCATAATTGTTTTCTAATAATTGTCGCCGACATGCTAGGGTTCATAAAGTGGTAACAAATTAATCACAGGCTTGATGGTTGTATATTCAAAATTTTCATTGTTTTTTTTTCCTTCAGTGCATGTTCTTGGAAAGGGGTTGGTGGAAGGGGTTAGCTTTAAGAAGAGAGTAATTACACCGGAAAAGCCTTTATCATCATGTATTTCGTTGTCATCTTTCCGTATGTTACTAAAACCAAGTCAAATCATGAACATTTAATTGGAGCTCGTTAGGGTATGGCCGAGTGGAATACTTGGACGTGTGGAAGAGGTGTACGATTTTGGTTTTGATTCCTGCTGGCTATTTCGATTGTGATCAATCACGTCGAGGTTTGCTAGCCATGGGTGGGCCTGGTGATGATGCCTAAATCAAGGGTAATAAACTTTGTTTAGTGGTAAGAAAAATAGGCTCATCATATTGATAGAAAGGTATGACTTCCTTCGTCGCACCTTGCCTTATGAAGTAGCCCTATTTACTTTAGTAAATCACATTAGATGTGAGTGAAAGGTTGGTAGGGGTAGTCATTATCCTTTCCATTATGAGGGCGATACTATAGAGATTGGAATTAATGTTGAGATAATTATTAGACACATGTTACTTGTTTAACCTTCATCCTAAGTTGTCTTGGGCAATTTTTCCCCTTCTCATGTCTTGATTGTCATCTTAGGATACACCCATGCCTTCCTTAATATTAGTGGCTCAGAGGTTTAACTTTCACATCATCCTGACATTTTCTTGTTCAAACCTTACTTAGAGCAAGGAAATTGAAAAGATAATCCATGTTTTCCCAAGATTTGTTGATTAAGGCTTTCATTTTAGATTTAAAGTGTTCCATTTTCCATAAGACATTGAGTCTCTTTAAGGCCTTTATTGTGGTTTCATTTTGTCTATATAAGCTTGATCATTTGGGGTGCATGTAACTATCCTTGAGATATTAGATTTCAACAACGAAAGTATTAAAAACAATATTACTCTATATTAGATGCTTAGAAACATTATCTATGATTTGAATGTTCCTAGATTAGTTGTAGTTATAGATAAAAATATTGAGATATATCAATGATATATTGTGTATTAGAGGAAGTCGAGCGATATATAAGTAATATATATTAACAAACGAAAATATAGGTTTTTATTATGAAAAACCATTGATATATCAATGATTATCGATAAATTGGCGATAAATTTAAAAAATCGGCGCTGGTTGCAAAAATTATCGAAATTTTGGTGATATATCGACAAAAAATTGTTGATTATTTGACGAATATTTTTGCTTCAATATGTGCTTGATTCAATGACCCATATCACACCCGTATTAATCCAATGCCCCAGATCACACCCGTATTGATCCAACAACCCAGATCATGTTTGCATTTTTTAAAGTTGATGCAACAGTCAAATGAGTTATCCAAGGGCCCAGATTAAATCTAGGAGATGATCCAATGGTTGGGAAGTAAGATCAACAACTATTTGATGCTCTAATGGTTAGATGTTGTCCAAATTTTGATCAAATGGACATAAATGATTTCTAATGTTAAAATCACTTTCCAACAACTATTTTGGCTCAAATCTTTTCTATAAATAGCTAATTCTCAATCAATTTCATTCACAATTCATTCCAAAGTGTATTAATCTTTTTTCTTTTTTTTGTGATTATTCTCAAAATCTAATAAATTTGGGAATTTAGTGCTCAAGTTTGTGGATTAACTTCAAACCAAGGTTGCTCAATTATTGTAAAATATGTTTGTTTTAAATCTCAATTATTTTTATATTAAATTTAAATTATTTATTTAATTTTAATAATAGTTTAATGTTAATTTTCAATACATTAGTACATTTTTAATAGATGTAAGTAAATTAATTTAGCATAGTTATACATTTGAATCACATGATTAATACATTTGTAATAAGTTAGTTTTAAATTAATGATTTAATTTTATTTTGATATTCAAGTGTAATAATAGCCTATTGAGAACAAATTAACTGAGTACATAATTAAATTAGTATAATATTGAATTTAAAATAGTCCATTTTTTTTAATTAATTAGTATATTTTCAATAGATTTAAGTAAACTAACTTAGCATATCTCTACATTTGAATCACATAATTAGTAAATTTCCAATAATTGAATGAAATTAATGATTTAATTTTAGTATTTTGCATCATTAATAGCATTGAACTTAAATTACTTCAATTTGATGTCATGTATAGTTCACTTTCAATTACAATTAAATTTAATATTAGTTTCACAGTCTATTATTGTATACCCATTTTTTTTTAAAATCACATAATTATTTCATTTAAGTTTATTAAATTAATGGTTTAATGTTTCAACTTAAATAGAATAGTCAGTAGAAGTGTAGTTGGGAGTGACATACCGAGACGAGATTTAGCTTGGAAGCATTGTATACTGGTGGATGGGAAAATATATGAGACAATTTGTAACTATTGTAGACTGTTGATGAAGAGTAGAGGCATTACTTGATTCAAGTTCTATTTATCGCATATAAACCTGCACTTTAACACCAAAAAGTGTCATAGAGTGCCTCCTAAAGAGAAATAAGAGATACGATAACTTTTGCATCAAAAAACCAAAGCAAAAGCCAAGAAAGTTGCGAATGTTGAAGAAGTCTATGCTCAATTACATGGCACCATGTGGGCAGCTAAAGACATGTCATAGACCAAGATGATGATGATGAAGATGTGTACATGTATTTGACAGCTATGCACTTTGATAAGCGAGATGCTTATCTATCTGTGGACCCGCATATTTCACGTGCGTCTCCACTTAATCAGCGAGACTCACTTTTTTTTGGTGAAAATTTAGTTTTGGAAAAGTTGGAGTCGCCACTTATTTTGTTTTTATCTTAAAGGAAAAATAAAACAAGAAAGAAAACCCTAAAGAAGTGACTCTATAGTTTTTGGAAAAATGTGTCTTTGAAAAAATCTGAGTCTAGGTCCGGGGATCATGTTACCTATTGGGAAGGTACCTCTAAAAGGTAGCATCCCTCGAAGCCCTAAAGAGGTCTCTACTAACCTAGTTGAGTGAAATGAGGCAATTAATTGGTTGATTATAGATACCTAGATAGGCTAAGGTGATCTCTAGATTCTATCCATACTAGCATGTCAAATAAGAAATCAAATTACAATCATAAAGGAGAGTTAGGGTGTGTACTTGAACTGCTTCTTACTTGCTATCATAAGACAATCAAACAAGTATCAAGGCAATCAAGGATAACGTTCAAACATGGATATAGCTCATGATAACACGCATTTTCATAGAATTTTGGAATTAGAGAATAGAGAGCATACTTGGATAGCAAGTATATTTTATAAGATTCCTCCAAAAATGCTAGAGTGGTTAGGATAAGCATAAATTATATAACACATCCATTATGTCTAATATACAATGTCAAAGCCAAAAATTGAGCTAAGATAAATCAAATGACTCTAAAAATAATAACAATTTCAAGTAAAGTATAAAATCATCAACATGTAGTTAGAAAAGGAAGCATCATAAAATAATTTCTAAAAAAATGGCTTATAGTGGAATTTAATTACGAAAAATTTCAGGAAACAACTCGTACACATCTAGATCAACATACCGAAAGCCAAACACTCATTCAAAGGACAGATTACAGCAAAGACACCTAAAGGGTCTATAAAGTCCATATTAGATAAGAAAAAGTAACATGCATAATTTTTTTTTTAAAAAATAATAAATGATCACATAAAATCATAAAAAAAATCACACAAATAGTCCAAAGTGTCTATATCACATAAAAAAATGAATCCAGGTTAGATAGTACTCAAAAATATTTTTAAAACACTCAAGATAATCAAATGTCCAGAATCTAGCATGCACAGTAGACATGACTTTGAAAAATCATATCTCCCTCAAAAAGGCATATTTTTTAATATTTTGTGTCAAAGATCAATTTCAAGAAGCCTAGAATTGAGAAAAAATATTGAATCAAATTTAAAAAGTTTTTTGGTATTTTATTTTTGCAAAAACATCTCGGGTGTTCAGAATTGGGTGAAAACGGAGCCCCCCTATAGACTCGTTGATATCTTCTATTCTAGAATGGCTTTATACCTCAAACGAAACTTTAAATTCAAGTTCAAGAAGTGAGGAAAGTCATACAAGTTTTGGAAATTTTTTAAAAATATTCTAAAGTTGCTGAAACAAAATTTAAATCTAGAAGGTCAGTGGTCGAATGAAAATTGGCAGCAAGTGGTTTCTTGAAATCTGAATTTTTGATGAATCTAGAAACTCTTTAAGGATGAAATATGGAATCGTTTAACAAAACAAAGAAAGAGGAGGATGGTGTGACTGCCCTTGAGAATGAGTGAATGGTGCATGTAGGTAAAATCGTTTGTGGAGACTGGCTTATTCTATATTATGCATGCTACATGCTGTAACGTGGCTTTAAAGAGGACGCAAACCACCCCATTTTCAATCCTTAATGCAAATGTTAGTGGAGTCCATTCATAGTGGCAGTAGAATTGTAAATTCCTTTTGAGTTGTGTGTTGAAATTGAATTCCAAATGCACTTTGTCCCCTGTAGCATTGCTGATTGCATGAAAATGATAGCATGCCTGCCCATATGCAAACCTTTGACCTTTTTATGCATGGACTTTCATAAAGAGCCTAGAGCAACAAGAGACATCAAATTGCTAATGCTATGGGGTACAGTCCCATCAATTTAATTTCCTTAGGGGCATTTGAAAGTGATAATGACCTGCATAAATGCACCATTTCTTTTTGTTCATTTCGCGACATACATGAACTTGACATTAAAGAGTTCACATTTTTTTTTATCACCCCGACAATCCACATAGATAGCTTAGACTACTCAAACTCTTGAGTGTGGGCATGTTATGCATAATGGAATCTTTGATTTTAGATTGGAATTGGGGTGTTGTTTCCGTTCTCTTTCCAATAACAGTATCGCTTAGAGATCGTGGCTATGAAGTTGAGGTTAGTGATTGAGATGGGAGAATGAAGAAAGATGGCCATGCATGGCCATAAAAAAAAAAAAAAGTCTAGCACTCACATGTCACCCAATAAGAATTCTATGCTTGGAGGCCGGTACCATGTGGATGAACTTGAGACTAAGACGTAATATACCTAGACCATGCAACAACAGCACAATCCCTGTTACTCCAAATTTAAGTGCAGTAAGAACTGCTGGTGCGACCTGGAAAACAAGCATCTGCATTCCAAATCTTGAATTCCCATTAGCAAAATCACCAAATTGGGTTTCCCATATTACTTAAGCAATTGAAAACCTCTAGTGACATATGGTCCGAATCAGAACTATCGTGCTTCCGGGCATTAAATATTCACCTTTCCTCTGTTTCAATGAATAACCATAACAACATGCTCGTAGTTTTATTTGATTATTGCCTAGAATGTCCCTTGTTGGAGACTTCATTGATGAAGGAACGTCTTATACCCACACGTCATGCTTTCTTATAACACTAACAACAACTGATGTAAACAAGCAGGCCACCCAAAACTACTAGACAAGCAATAGACATAATCTAACACTATCTCCAGGGATGAGAGGACTAGGTGCAGAATGCTAAATAATCCGAAGTAGATCATCAAACAAAGTAAAGAATCATTAAATTAAGTCACATCCCATGCTGCAATCAACGGGCTTAAGTGCAAATGGGGGACTTAGATTTCAAACAAACACTAAAGCATGACTTCCAAACACCAAAGCAGAAAATAACACTCAACATTCAACGGGAAAGGAGAAGAGAACAATGGAGGATATCAACATAAATAAAACATCCATTTGAATCGATGTTCAACAACACTCAACGATGCAGCCATGATTATTCTCAACCATACAAACAAACGATATACCAGTAATAAAAAGAGAACATGAAGATCATAGATCATGAAAACGAACAGAAACCCATAGCAAACATACTTGGAGTTGCCCTCATTCTTTGTCGTGCTAAAAGTCCTTTTTGAAAAAGACCTCATTTTTTTTCTCTATCTCTCATCGTCTATGAAAACCCTCTTTGAAAAAAAAAAATCCTTCAAAACCACCAACCTATGCTTTTTATAGCAATTGGCAGTTGTTCCACCTGAGGACTCCTTATCTCTCTGAATTCTCATCCACCAGAAAAATCCCTTTTAAATTTCAAACAAAACCAATCCATGCATATCACCTAAGAGTCTCATCTTTTCCAAAAACTCATTCATCCCTATTTTAGCTCTCCAGAAGAGTTCATTTCCTTTTGAAAGTCTTACCAATTTCAAAATTCTTTTTCCTCCAGTTGGTAGATTTTCCTATAAAAGCATCAAATTATTAAATTAAATTAATGAATATAAATAAATAAATAAATAAATAAAGTAAAATAATAAATAAATCGGAGAATGATAAAATAATAATAGTTAAATGAATAAATAACAAGATAATGAACAAAATAATAATAAAATAACTAAATAAATAAAAGTGATTGATAATAATAATAAAATAAAAAATAAAAAAAATAAGTAAATGAGATAAATGAGTCATGCAACCATACAAATCACACTAAGAATGTCTAATGGGTCAAGAGTGCCTAAATGGGCCTAAGTGAACCTAGACGGGCCTAAGGTGTCTAAATGGGCCTAAGGTAGTGCCTAATGGGTCGGGTATACCTATACGGGCCTAGGTTGAGACTAGGTGTGCTTAACTAAGTTTAACCTAAAGTGCAGCTAAGTAAACCCTAATCTAAGCTTGAAAGGCAGCCAAGGTCATAATGTGGAACCGAATAAACCCCTCAACCAAAGTCTCCAAAGTGGTTCAGAAAAGGTAAGCTACACGAGTAGTAACAGGCCACCAAGGAATTGCCGTAAAGTATCGAACAAACATGTAAAAGGACATGTGCTAGAAGGACAAAATGGAGGGTCTACACTATCCTTATTTCATATATTATATCTCATGAGCATTTTGGTCTAACATCTCTTACATTGTACATGACTTGGGTGCATTATGAGTTGTATAGAAGATTCAAGTCATGTGTTCATTTCTTGTAAGTAGATGACTTGTTCATAATTAGTTCATAGGCTTAGACAATCTATTTAAGGCTATGGTGCATTACTTTCTAATTGTAAGGAAGATTGGTTTTGGATATTAGAATGAGATTCATATGGTGAGTGCACTAGTATGTACAGTTACACATTGGATATGACCTACAATAAGTCATGACATAAGGTTATCGAGTAATAATGACTCAACGGAGTTGCTATGTTGTATTGTCTTTTACCCTTGAGAGAATATTGAGCTTATGCTAAAGTTTGTAATGTCTTTGACATAAGACTATTGAGTAGTCATGACTTCACTAAATTACTATGTTGTATTGTCTTTCACCCTTGAAAGAATAATGAGTTTATGCTAAAGTTTGTAATGTCTTTGACTTATAGGTTTTGTCATAAAGTGATCATATATTCCTTATAGATTGGGCTATTATTGATGGAAGCTATTAGCAATAGCCATTCTCAATAGAGACATCATGATATCTTATGGACTTTGAGAAGTTTGTTCCCTTGGGTGAACCTAAGGGTATGTGATCGTGAAACTTGTGGTTGCATTAATTCCTTAAGTGGAATTTGACATATTCTCATGTGAGTTAGAATATGTTAGTTGATCACATAATAGAATGATTTGTAACTTAAAGATGGTAGAGGTAATCTTAAGAGGTTGATGACATTCACCTTGTTAGATTATTGATGTTGGTTCATGAAGAGATTGCATATAATGGATAGTAGGTTATGGAACTTATGGGCTTGGACAATTTCTGTCTCGTTATTATTTATGTAGGATACTGAATTGTAGTTAACTCTCTATATTGGGATGTTGAGTCAACTTCAAAATTGATTATGAGGGAACCAATATTGTTTTATAAGTTGTAATGGTCCTCATTAAAGTTCATATTCCTTGGTGACATGATTTATGAGGGTTGGATTGGTTTTTAGTTTACTTTTATGCATAAGGGTGTTTTAATAAATACATAAGGTTACATAGGAGTTAGTGAAGAGTATCTATGGACTAGGCTAATTGATTAATTGAAACCTTATTAGGTTAAGTAATCAATTATGACCCCATTTTGGGCTAAATTAAGGAACCCAAGCCCAAGGTGGGCTCAAGTCACTTGAGTTTATGAAAGCCTACAAATACTCCTTTAGGGATTAGGGTTTCAGACTTTTGTCATTTTCCTTTACATTATAGATAGAGAAACCTAGCATCCACCATCCAGATCTCCATCATTTGAGTGCTAAGATTCAAGGAAGAGTTAATGAGTAGAAGATTGTTGACTTTACAAGACCATACATTTCTTCAATAATCCTCATTGACAAGAATCAATTTAGGAACATCTAAACAACTAACAATGAAGTAAGAAAAAAGAAAAAGAAAACTAGAAAAACTACAAATCACTATAACCTCTATGCAAAAAAATTAATGGAAAATTTTCTTAAAAAATTCATAATATACATGGTTGATAATCAAATAATTCCACTATGCAAAAAATGTCATTAGAATCTCAACATGTTTAGCATCTATAATAGAAAATCATCATATGAATCAAAGATTCAACAACATATCCATTTCCAACCCCAAACAATTTTTCCATCTAAGTCTTGTGTGTAATTGAGCTATTCCTTGAGTATACTACTCAAAACTAATCCTTTCCCCTTATCCTAACTCAAATAATTTAACAATAGAAACTATTGTCTCAAAAGTTAAGAACACACCTATTTTTATTCTCCATTATCATTTTTTTAAACAACTTGTTGTAGGAGTGCACTGATAAAAGTATATCCCAAGCATATGGTCATGTAGTGAGAATCCATCAATGACTCCCAACCATAAGGCACAGGGTACCAAGTTTATAAAACTATTTTAGTAACCACTAACTTCTCGGATTTCACCTTAGACTTCATAAAATAGGGTCCAATATCTTAACACCTACAATTGAGCTCATACTCCACCCATATAGCGAGTGTTAAGGTTGATGGCTCCTAACCTAAATGGCTTAAGACATTAAGTTTCAAAGACTTTTGTGCCATATACCCCTTGGACCTTGCTCGGGTTTCAAGATAAGCATAACTTACCATTTTTATTCATTAATATTCAATTTTTTCTTTTTGAGAATGGGCACCTTGGCTTTTTTCTAAGGTGTCTCAACTTAATTCAAAAGTAATTCATGTTGCTAAGATGATTAAATCCAAGTTTCAAGGTTGAATTAGTTTTTCATTTGCCAAGAATTATGCCAAATAGCTTCCAAAAATTTGCATAATGTACCTTTATGGTCATGTTGGCATGGGCATATGAAATTTCATATCGATCTTCTTTAACATTTGATTATTTTAGATTAAATCCAAGTTTCAGGGTTGAATTAGTTTTTCATTTGCCAAGAATTAAGCCAAATAGCTTCCAAAAATTTGCATAATGTACCTTTATGGTCATGTTGGCATGGACATACGGAATTTCATATCGATCTTCTTTAACATTTGATTATTTTAAATTAATTTTTTTTTCTCTGCTTGAACTCATTGTCATTTTCATTTTTATCATGATTTGTCACATTTTCATTTTATCTCACTCATTTCTTTACTTTCCATTCAAGCTTAATTATCGAGATTAATCCATTCTAGTGGACAATACCTAAAATTGCCATACTATCGTAACTTTTTCTAAAAACCATTTTTTGATTGGGTAAAAACTATCTTAGCATAGTCGAATTAGGTTAAAAATTTTGTTTTGATATGATAAACGACAAAAATCCATGAATAAAAAACGACGTCGTTGTCGGGGATCGAACCATGGTCACTGACGTGACAGGAGGGTATACTCACCACTATACAACAACAACAATACATTTTTAAACCTTTAACAATGAAATGGTGAAAAGAAAAATAAAAGTATAAAAACTAAAAATCACCATAACCCTTATGAAAAGAAATTAAAGAAAAGATTTCTTAAAAGATTCATAATATACATGGTTGATAATCAAGCAATTCCACTATCCAAAAAATATCATTAGAATTTCAACATTTTTACCATCTATAATAGAAAATCATTATATGAATCAAAGACTCAACAACATATCCATTTCCAATCCTAAGCAATTTTTCCATTTAAGTCTTATGTGTAATTGGGCTAGTCCTTGGGAATACTACTCAACTAATCTTTCTCTCCAGCCCCCTTTCCCAACTTAGTTCAAATCATTTAACAATAAAATCAATTGTCTCAAAGGTTAAGAACAACTTATTTTTATTTTTCATCATCACTTTTTTTTTTTCATTTTTTTAAAGGACTTATTGTTGGAATGTAATGCTAAAGGTATCTCCTAAGCATATGGTCCATGTAGAAAGGATCCATTGATGACTCCCAACCATAAGACATAGGGTACCAAGTTTATGAGATTATTTCACCACCCATTAACTCCTTGGATTTCACCCTGAACTCTATAAAATAGGATCCAATACCTTAAAACCTATAATTGAGCTCAAACTCCACCCTTCCACCCATATAATGAACATTGATGTCGATGGTTCTCAACTAAAATGACTTAAGACATTGGGCTTCAAAGACCCTTGGGCTTCAAAGAACATTGGGCTATATATCCCTTGGACCTTGCTCGGGTTTCAAGATAGGCATAACTTACCATTTTTATTCATTAATTTTTTTTTTCTTTGAGAATGGAAACATCGACTTCTTTTCAAGGTGTCTCAACTCAATTCGAAAGTAATTCATATTCCTAAGATGATCAAATCTAAGTTTCAAGGTTGAATAAGTTTTTCATTTGCCAAGAATTATGCTAAATAGCTTCCAAAAATTTGCATAATGCATTTTTCTGGTTATGTTGGCATGAGCAAGCAAACTTCTATATCAATCTTCTTTAAATTTTGATTATTTTAGATTTTTTTTTCTTTATTTGATCTCATGGCCATTTTCATTTTTTATCATGATTTGTCACATTTTCATTTGATTACACATTTTTTTTTAATTTTTTTACTTCTCATTCAATCTTAATTACCAAGATTAATTCATCCTAGTGGACGATATTTAAAACTATTATACTACCATGGCTTTTTCTAAAAACCATTTTTGATAGGGTAAAAACTATCTTAGCATAGTTGAATTAGGTTAAAATTTTTGTTTTGATATGATAAATGAAAAAAATCCATGAATAAAAAATAACGTTGTTGCCGAGGATTGAACCCGGGTCACTCGCGTGACAGGCGGGTATACTCACCACTATACTACAACAACAACACATTTTTAAACCCTTAACAATGAAATGGTGAAAAGAAAAAGAAAACTATAAAAGCTACGAATCACCATAACCCTTATGAAAAGAAATCAAAGAAAAGATTTCTTAAAAGATTCATAATATACAAGGTTGATAATCAAGCAATTCCACTATCCAAAAAATATCATCAGAATCTCAACATGTTTAGCATCTATAATAGAAAATCATCATGGGAATCAAAGTATCAACAACATATTCATTTTTAACCCCCAAATAATTTTTCTATTTAAGCCTTGTGTATAATTGAACTAGTCTCTGAGTATAGTACTTAAAACTAATCTTTCTCCCCAACCTAGCTCAAATCATTTAATAACAAAAACCATTGTCTCAAAGGTCAAGAATATACCTATTTTTATTTTTCAGCACCATTTTTTTTTTCATTTTTCTAAATGACTTATTGTAAAAATGTAATACTAAAGGTATCTCCTAAGCATATGGTCCATATAGGAAGGATCCATCAATAACTTCTAACCATAAGGCATAAGGCACCGAATTTATAGAACTATTTCACCAGTCACTAATTCCTCATATTTCACCTTGGACTCCACAAAATAAGGTCCAACACCTTAACACTTACAATTGAGCTCATATTCCACCTATCCACCTATGTAGTAACAATTGAGGTCGATGCCACCTAACCAAAATGGTTTAATGTTAGGAATCCTAAATTACTTTGTTCCCACGTCCTAGATCTCTTAGAATGCATGTATCTATCCCTAGGGATTTCTAGATATAATGTAATGAAAAATAATGGTTTAAAAACCATTTTAGAATAAAGATCTTGAGATTTCAAACTCATACTTGAATCTGGATGCTCCTAGATCAATTTTTTTATGGTGAAGAATGTACCTAAATACTCTAAGGGTGTCATACACCCAAAGTCTTCTACTCGATGACTCGAACCATGTCCATGACATTCCAAGAATGGAATTTGGAAGAGAGAAAACTTTGACTCTCTTTCTCTCTCTCACTAGAGGTGAAAGACGACTAATAAAGTCATTAAGAAACCCGAGCCCTAACTTCTAAGAGGTATTTATAGGATTCCCATATTGGGCTTAAGTAACTTAAGCTCATATGGGTTTGGTCACTTAATTTAGCTCAAAATAGGTTATAATTTATTAATTAATCACATAGGGTCATACAATTAATCAATTAACTCAATCTAGATACCTTGTTCACTATCCCTTATGAAACTTTACATAATTACCAAAATGTCTTTATGCACAAGATTGAACTTAGAACCAATTCAACCCTTATAAACCATACTAACATGGTATATGAGCTTAGAGTAGGAACCACTAGCACCCATAGGAGTACTAGCTTCCTCAGAATCCAATTCTGAAGTTGATTCAACATCCCATTACAAAGAATTAATTGCACTTTAATACCCTATGTAAATAACAACGAGATAAAGTTCGGGTTTGTGGCCTACTATCCACTGCATGTAAATCCCTCATGAACTTGTGTTTGTAATCTAACAAGGTAGTAATATCACCTATCAAGATTACCTATCAAATCCTTGATTTATAGATCTCACTTATTATTGTCAATTGACGTACTTTACCTCTAAGAAGCATATGTCAAATTCCACTAAAGGAATTACTGTAACTACATATTTCATAATCACACATTTTTTAATCATCCAAGGGGAGACATTGTCTTAGTCCCATGAGACATCACGATGTCTATATTGAGAATACTTGTTGCCACCAGCTTTCATCACTAGTGACCCAATCCATAAGGATATATGACCATTTTAGGGTCTTACCTATATGTTAAAACCTTCTGTTGATTTCAACATAGACTCAATATCCTTTCAAGGTTGAGAGTCCATACAGTATAGTAGTTTGGTGAATCATGACAATTGATAACCTTATGTCATGATTTACGATAGGTCTTATCCAATGTGCATCACATATAGTAGTGCACTCACTAAGAGAAATTCATCTCAATGGTCAAGACAAGTCATCACTCTAATTAGGAGGTGATGTACTAGAATCTCTATTGGATTTCCCAAATCCATGAACTAACTATGGACAACTTATCTACTTATAAGAAACCCATAATTTGTATCTTCTGTGCAATTCCTAATGCACCCAATTCATGTACAATGTAATAGATATGAGTTGAATGCTCAAATCAATGTCAATGCGTAAAAGGGATAGCAAAGGGATAATCAAGTCTAACTTTTTTACATTATGTCTTGTTTTTAGGGGTTCAATCCCAACATTTAAGGCACCGAGCTTCAAAGACCTTTGAGCCATATACCACTCAAACTTTTCCTGGGTTTCAAGATAAGTATAACTTACCATTTTTATTCATTATTTTTTTTTTAGAATAGACACATTGGTTTTTTTTTTTTTTTTTTTTTTTAAGGTGTCTCAACTCAATTCAAAAGTAATTCAGGCTGCGAAGATGATTAAATCCATGTTTTAAAATTGACTTAGTTTTTTATTTTATACTTAGGGTCTAGAATGCATAATGTGTGACAAGACTCAAATATAACCCTTTGGAAAATGAAAATTTCAACATCTTATTAACCTTAACTCACATGACCAATCTTTTAAAATCAAGCAAACATATAGGTATTTTAAATCAATCTCTTTTAGCTAAGTTTGCTTAATCATCAATCGTTGTACTAGAATATTGAAAAAATCAATTCGTTAAATTGTTCATATGATTTATGAAAAAAAAAATGAACAAAACAAGCTAACACATGACAAACATGAAAACAAACAAACAAATGACAACTGAAATTTCCAATCGCATCCTTTTTATCCCTTTACCTAACCAAATTATACATTGTCCTCAATGTGCAATGGGACATTGCAAAGAAACGAATGGAGGATACCTCCAATGCCAATGCTTTCAACTTCAATGTCTGAAATCAAAAAACAAACTCAAAAACATAAGTACTCTAGGAGGAATAAATCATATAGAAATATGAAATAGAAACCATCATTAGACACCAAAAAAAGTATAAAAGAGTGTGGAGTAGATATTAAAAAAACAAAAAAAAACAAAACAAAAAGAGCACTTTATTTCTCACTACACAGTAGAAATAGGAGTAGATGAACTACTTGGCATTGTAGAGGTAGGCAAAGAAAATATAGAATCCATCCCGGATAAAGCAACGTTAGGTGTAGCCTTAGTGTTGCAAGCACAATCTCCCATAACTTAATATCTTTAGAAGTTGTCTTTCTTTGCTCTATAGTCTCTGGTTGCTCAAGTAAATGCTCAACCTCAACAATAATAGTGAAGGAAGGTATGCCAAAATTAAATATTAGAGCAGTTGGTACTCTACTACTGAGTGCTCAACAATAGTCTCCCTATGGAGAGTTGGGGTAGTTGCTAAAATATCTAATAAATTGAAATAAACTATAAAAGATGAATAAATAGATGATGTGTTCAAATGATGATAATATAATAAAACTATTTGCAAAAAACTAAATAAGAACATAACATTTAATCATAACAAACATTTCCATCACCAATTAGATGATTAATTTTTCTACTGGGATTCTTAAAGAAGTCTAAAACATCTAAATGAGTTAAGTCCACTTAAGCCATCACCATCAATGAAGTTCATTTCAACTTCCTTTCCATTTGCTTTTATTGAGATTTGATAAAGGTTAAGCAAATGTTTTGAAGTACGACAGGTACATGACTAGTGTCCTTTCATACCATATCTATAACATTCATTCTCATGAGTATATTTACTTTGTGGTTCTACCCCTTTTCCAAGTCATGCCTTTGAATTATTCCACTTCTGGTGGTTTCAATTGTTCTTTTAGATTATTCCAAAGAATGAAAAGATCTTTGACCATATGGTATTCACCTTTTAATCCTTCATCAATGTAATGGTGAAGGAGTATTAAACTGCAAGGATGCGTCATTTCCTTCTTAAATGGTATTTCTAAGATTAATTGCATCTAAATTAATTTCAGCATTCAGAATCCAAGATAAGTAGTTTTTGGCTGAAATATCAAAGGCACCAAATTCAAGCTTTTCGAGGTTTGCCATTATTTGAAAACAATATATGAGATAATATTAATAAAAAAAAAATTCAATTTATCGAAATAAACTATGAATAAATTAATAAAATTCTTTAACAATATTTCATCAAGTAAATAATATCTAAAAATATAATGATTTAAGATTTTGTTATATTTTGTTGTCAATTATAAATATGGTAAAATTGCATGAACATGAAATAGAAATTAAAAACTACTATTTTTTATAGCTTCAAGCTATAATTATTTTGTTAGAACAAAAAATGTGCAAATTTGTACATAATTTCAGACTATGAACTATTCATTTTGCAAAATTGTACATAACTTCAAGTTATGAACTATTCATTTTATAACTTTTGGCTATATAATGTTATTTTATATAACTTTCAGTTATACTGTATAATTAAAAAAATAATTAGGAATCATATGCATAACTTCCGACTATCTATTTATAATTTTGTAATTTATCTCATAACTTCTGGTTATAAGGATTGCACATATATTTAATAACTTCTAGTGATAGGTTTTCGTTTTTCAAGATTTTTTACTAGAAAGAAAAATATATTTTCTAAATAATATTTGCACATGTTAATGCATTCAAATAAATAAACAAAATAAAAAATCAAAGTATAATTTTATCACATATGAATAAAATAGAAAATCAGAGTATAAGTTTATGACATACTTTCCACGTGACAAAGAAATTTTAGAAAGTGAAAGAAGTTTTGGAGATATTATTCATACTGATTACGTGTTGTATAATAAAATGTAAGAAGAAGAAAACAAGAAAGTAAGAATATAATGCAATGAGAAAAACTAAATAAATTTTCATTAGAGTCTCTCTTTTATAGGAAGTTACGAAAATATATAAATCATATAATTTATAAGTTTCTATAATGTTATAAATTCTCATATTTTGTGACATTTTAACTAATATTTTATATTTGATTTATAAAAATTAGGAAGATCTTCAAACAAGGGACGAGAGGACAAATTTCAAGTGAACCATTTTATATCATGGGGAATGGTACAATAAAAAAGTATCTTACAATTCCGGGAAAAAAAGAACCCAAAAAAATTCAAGGTACAATGCTGGTGCATTTTCACTCCAAGTTGGTAGGCATTTGGGTAGGATTTTAGTGGGTAATGCCAAAACCAAACCCACCTACCAATTTGGAGTGTGGCCAATCAATCACTTACAAGCCATGGGCTTGTACTAGCTGCATGACAATTCCGGGGCTCAAATCTTTTAACTAATGTTTTGTATTTGATTTATAAAAATTAGGAAGATCATCAAGTAAATGACGAGTGGACAAATTATTATACTTTACAGACTGGTGGTCGGCACCCCATGTGGCTGCGCCGTGCCCCCACGTCCGCAGTTAGCGGATCACTGCACACCTAGCATGGTGTCTGCTCCTTCACCATCTCCTTACTTCCATTTTTTTATCATTATTTTCTATTTACAATAATATGTGTTACCAAACAAACAAACTATTTATTAAATGAAATTGATTTCTGCCTTCATCATCCCGTGGTGAATTTTGAAAAATATATGATTTTATTCCTATGTCACTGTCTATAAAAGTACGAAAATTTGTAAAAATAAAATAAAATAAAATAAAATGGAATGAAGATTAAAAAAGAAAAAAAGAAGTGTCAACTCATCCACGGAGATAAACTCAAGTGTTTTAAAGGTATTAAGTAAGAGTGTTTTGATAGTGATTTTAATAAGCGTTTTTAATATTTCTAATACTTAAAAAAATTTATCGTTTAACTATTAAAAATGTTAAAAATATTATCTCGACGTACTCTGAGATTGTCTTAAATCTATTTTTATTATTTCATCTTAAAATGAATTAGTGTCTAACAAGGATAGATAGAATTTTTTGCAACCTTGCAAACCTATTCCAAGAACTATCATTTAGGTGACTATCTTTGATTTTGAGAGTTACATTATTATACCATGATAATAGAAATATAATGAGAATAGAAGTTGGTTAGAATATGTGATATTCCACGTTGAATATGAGAAAAAGTTATTAAGTCTATATATATATATATATATAGTTTTAAAGTCGAAAGAATTCTTTTAAGCTCAAAATGGACAACATCTACATGATTAGGTATGAATGTTACAAAATATCAAAGAGAAAAGATGAATTAAAATTTTAATAAAAAATAAATTTAATTTCTATACTAATAAATTTTTTTAATCTTAAAAAATAATCCAAACACAAATGGGAATTCATTCTCTACTTCAACCTTAATGTAATTACATTATTAATGAAAATATTTCAAATACTTTCTAAAATTTTAAGGTTATAGTTGGAAAAAATTATATCAAGCCAAACTTTTTTGTTTTTTCGTTCTTTTTTTAAATAAAAAATTAAATATACCATTTTCTTAAAATGTTTTTAATTTAAGAAATAAAAGTTGAATAAGAAAGTCGTCTATTGTTGTTGAAGTTTCTTTTTAACTTATATTAGAAGTTAGTTTATATTAATTAAATTTCCATTTTTATTTTTAATATGACTTTGTATTTAACCATACAACCAACAGACATAAATACAGTGTACAAGTATTAAAAGAGACACATCATAGATGTGGGCTTAATCTAAAAATCTTTGCAATCATGATGTCTAAAATATCACAAATCATATGCTTACATCTATTGGATTATTAAAAAAAAAAATAGTTACATCAAGGGATCAAAACAATTGACGGCCCAGATTTTACGATTTAAATAAATCCCACATATAGTAATATCTAACCAAGAAGAGCATCACATTTGGATGTGGACCCCACGCGCCGCACGTCAGAGTGAAGCCACCTCATCACGACCTCGCTATTTCCACGGCGGTACTATAAATACCCCGCCCGCATTACCTGCCAAATTGACAAAAACCATTAATTTTGCTTCTCTCTCCAGGAAGAAAAGGGCAAAAAAGACACGATTTTTTCTGAGAAATGGGCGATGAGAGAGAACGCTTGTTGAGGAAGAACAAGTTCCAACGAAGCATCTCATACGCGCAAGACGAGCTTCAGAGCTTCCGGTCGTGGCTCCGATGGATGTGCGTCGACCAATCCACGATCTCCACGGGGTGTCTCTCCTGGTCCGTCTTCATCCTCCTCGCCATCGCCGTGCCTGTAATGTCTCATTTCTTGCTTGCCTGTTCCAGCTGCGATGCCAAGCATCAGCGCCCCTACGATGCCGTTGTGCAGCTGTCGCTCAGCAGCGTCGCAGTGCTCTCCTTTTTGTGCCTCTCGCGGTTCATCAGGAATTATGGCCTTCGGAGGTTTCTCTTCTTTGATAAGCTTCGGGATGAAAGCGAGATGGTGAGGAAGAACTACACGGAACAGCTCAATGTGAGTTTTTCTAGCTCTATCAGGTGTGTTTTGGTCGGGAAGATAGAGGAAGACCCGGAGTTTTGCATATTTATATATTTTCTCTTCAGATTTCTTGGGAACCAAACAGAGGAGAATAGAGTATTTTTTTGTCGACATTAGGTCAAATTTGAAATGATAATATTAATCAATAAAACTTGTTTTCATTAATAGAAATTTTGAATAAACAATTAGACATTCCATCTCATAGATGGGATAAACAAGAAGAAAAAAAAAAAATAAAAATAAAAATTGGAAAGCAGAGGAAAGAAAATCCCATCTCCATTACCAGAGAGGGGAAAAAGAAATTACCAACAATTAATCTTTGAAATAAAAATTCCATTTGATGTTAATGGTTGAAAAGTAAGACAATGATTAACACTAAACAGACTGAAAAAGTCGTTAGTAGAAGCTATCATTTAACTCGCTAGTTGTCATCCATGAGAGTCCTCTTTGCTTCTAGTAATTTCATGGAAGATTTTCTTTCTGTATATTAAAAGAAGTAAAAAGTTAAGCCCAGCTTCTAGCTCATTTGGAATCCATCTTGATGGTTGTACTTGTCCATGTGATACTTCTCAGGAGCTGGGCTCCAGCCATATCCTAATGAGACGGTGAATATGAAACAGATCATAATCACATCTTCTCTTATTTCATCCAGAGATCAATGAAGATCCTCTCGCTCTTCGTCCTCCCATGCTTCGCTGCCGAGGCTACATACAAAATATGGTGGTACAGCAGCGGACGTAGCCGCATCCCATTCTTGGGAAACGTGTACGTGAGCGATGTCATTGCGTGCACCCTGGAGCTATGCTCCTGGCTCTACCGCACATCAGTCTTCTTCTTGGTGTGCGTCCTCTTCCGTCTCATCTGCCACCTCCAGATCCTACGTTTACAGGATTTCGCTCGGGTGTTCCAGGCGGAATCAGACGTGGAGTCGGTGTTGAAGGAGCACCTGCGCATCAGGAGGCATCTCCGAATCATCAGCCATAGGAACCGTGTGTTTATCCTATTTGCTCTTATGTTCGTCACCGCCAGTCAATTCGCTTCCCTCCTCAGTACCACTCGCTCTCGCGCCGACGTCAATATGTTCACCGCCGGTGAACTTGCGGTACGTACACTCTTACAGAAAATTGAGTGTGAGTGGTGCTTCTTTCATTCTGAATGGGGAATTTTGATTCTGTGCAGCTGTGCTCCATCACACTTGTCACAGGACTGCTGGTGTTGTTCCGGGGTGCAACGAAGATCACACACAAGGCGCAGGCCATCACGTGCCTTGCTGCCAAGTGGCACGTGTGCGCCACAATAGACTCATTTGAATCCAACGAACCCGAGAGTCCAAGGATCCAGATTCCCTGTCCACGACCCTTTCCTTCCAGAGCGAATAATGAGAACGATGCAGAATCAGACGGCGAAGACGCTGGTGATGAAGAAGATGACGTGGATAGTACCAAACTCATCCCGGCCTATGCCAGCAGTACCATCTCCTTCCAGAAAAGACAGGCTCTAGGTGAGTCACACATCTGCTTCAGTTCTTGTACAAATATTTTTGTAGTCGATGAGAGGAGCCTTTATTTACTTATGGGGATTTAATTCGTGAATGGCAGTGGTATATTTTGAGAACAACAGAGCAGGGATAACGGTGTACGGATTCATGCTGGACAGGACATCGCTGAACACCATATTCATGATAGAGATGTCCTTGGTCCTCTGGTTGCTTGGGAAGACCATTGGAATTTCCTGAGAGCGAGAGGGAGTGGTAGGTACCATACTACCATACCAGGTTCGCGTTTTGGGGCTTAGGAGAACATTGATTCAAATATTGTATTTTATCATTGTAAATTCCTTATCCTCTTTTTTGGTTTTTATCTTTGGAAGTTGGTTTTTTCAATCAAATTCGTTTTGTATAAGTTTTATTTTAGTGAGTTGATTTTTTCTGGTCTTATTATGCCTACAACTATTAAATTTGGCTACCATATATATTTAGAGATTATTATTATTATTATACTATCAAAGTTTCTAATAATCTTCTACTTTGGAAATAACTACTTGTTTGTTTGGGAATTGGGAGTGATTTTGGAATCATTTCCTTATAAAAATTACGGGTTTAGTAAAGTTTTAGAAGTCATTTTTGACAATTTTGTTTTGAATATTACTAATTCAGATGATATTTTGGTGAGTGTAATGACAATGTAAAAACTGCATGGCCATGCAAATGTTCTTTTTTGAAATTTGGATCAACAACATGCAAAAATGAAAAAAAAAAAAAAAAAAACAAGTGCTCAAGTGCCTTAGGAGCATGAAGGTTTTGCCTTTGTGTGTGTGTGTGTGTGTTTTTTTTATATGTTTGAGATTATATATTGTCTTGACCTCAACCATTAGGGTTTATTTTTCTACATTACTATTATCCTACTAAGACACCCCTAAACTTTTAGACTCGATTTTATATTTGAGTAGAGTTAATGATTAGTCACAACCAATCATAAACTTCTTATTCTCTGGACAATCCCAAATCATATGTCCATGCTTTCCACAACCAAAGCAAGCTACAAATTATTTATAGCAAGGCTTACCCCAATGTTTCTTACCACAAATAGAACAAATCAAATCTGGATTTTACATTGTTTCCCATTTTTTTTCACTCTTAATTGAAACAAACCTTTTTGGTTCTTGGTTATCACGGGCACCATCAATCCTACTCCTCTTCCTTTGTTGTTCTCTGTATTGTTGAAGCTCTTTATTATTCTTTTCCGCTATAAGAGCTTTATCTACAACCTCTAAATAGACACTAAGCTTCAAAATAGATATTTTGTTTTTTAGATAAGACTTCAATCCATCCTGAACTTTAATACCTTTTCCTCCTCTATAGTAATCAATTGTGGAGTAAAATGTGACAACTTTGTAAATTTAGCCTCATACTAGGTGTCACACCCTCTTGAATCACCCTAAAATTTTCACCTGGTGCGCGGTACTAAGAACCCTTCCTTAGCCAACCTTCTCTCCCAGCCTTCTCAAAACGCACACAAACAATAGCAAACCGAAGGAAACAGGAACACAACGAGGTTACAGGAAATCCTTCCCAACTTGTATTAATCTCAACTACAAGATACAAAATTGTTTCCCTGAATCAGAGAGCAATGCTTACATCCCAAGCATTCAGAGACTACTTTCTCTCTTCTCTCTCCTCCTACTCTCAAGGCTGCAGGAGCCCTTTTAAAAGACTCACCCTGCAGTTTTTCCCTTGGTGGTTATGCAACCGTCCAGAACCGCCTTGAACTGCTTGCACAACCACCCACTGTGGGATCCTCCCTAAAAAAGTGTCGCGTGGCTCCCTCTCTCTTGGACACGCAGACAGCCCATTGTGACACGTGGCATCGCTCATTCCACTAGGACGGGAATCCCTCATTCCACCCGGACAAGAATCCCTCATTCCACTCGGACAGGAATCACTCATTCCACTCGGATATCTCATATCCGGAATTCTGTCCGGCTAGCGTTCTACCTTATCCGGATGTCTCACAGCCGCCATTTTGTCCGACCGACATCCCATCTTCTCCGGATATCTCACATCCGGCGCCTGTTTGGCCAATGTTCCAACTTCTCTGGATAAGCATGTCCGAATCATTTGGTAACGCCTATCCGGAGTGCGCGCTTGACTTGTCCGCGATCCCCACACTTAGCTCCCGGGGTTTGAACCACCAAACCTCCGGGCTTTCCTTGCTTTCCGCCTAAGCTCTCATGGGTGCAAGGCCTACCCATGAGGCCTATTTCTTCGAGTCTGAATCAAGTGGCTAAGGGGCTGACAAACCCACCCCCGCCTGCTGAAGTCGACGCCCTCGTCGACTTAGACTGCCGGTATGCCTGGACTTCCTTCTCAAATTGCCATAAAGTAACATCTCTTTCCCATTAAGCTTCGGTTTCTGAAATCCCCTTCCACTGAACCAAGAAATAAGTTCGTCGGTTCTTTTTGCTGTGTCCCATGGTCCTGTGATCCAAGATCTTCTTTATCTCCCGATCAAATTGTTTCATGACCAAGAGAGGGGCTCGCTTTGTCTGCACCCTCTCTGCATCCAGATCCTTATGGTAAGGCTTCAGAAAGCTTACATGGAAGGTCAGGTGAAGCTTAAGCCTTTCAGGCAGCTTCAACATGTAGGCAACCTGTCCAACTCGTTTGATCACCTCGAATGGTCCGTCACCTCGAACTCCTGCCATCGCGCCTGTCTGAGACTCAGCTTCTTCTAGGTCTTGAAGAAGGTGTTGGCCACATTATCAGTGACCACTGTAAAGATACTTCCCAGCAAGAAATGTCTCCATTGCTGCAAGCAATGTACTATAGCAGCCATCTCCTTCTCGTGAGTGGAGTACCTCTGCTCTGCATTATTCAGCTTCCTGTTTTCAAATGCCATAGGGTGCCCTTTCTGCACCAAGACTCCACCCAAGGCTCTATCAGAGGCATCTATTTGGACTTCAAAGGGTAAGTCCAGGTCTGGCAACCGCAGCACAGGCTCAGTGGAAATGGCTTCCTTCAAGCCTTCAAAGGCCATCTGACACTGCATGCTCCAGTCCCATGAGTTGTCCTTCTTCAACAGGTCAGTAAGAGGAGACACCTTCTTGGAATACCCCTTAATGAACCTTCTGTAGTAGTTGACCAAGCCAAGGAATGACCGCAACTCCGTCACTTTGGTAGGGACTGTCCACTCCATTATAGCCTGCACCTTGCCCTTGTCCATCCTGATCAGTCCTGCACTGATTTTATGTCCTAGAAATGTAATCTCCTCCTGAGCAAACTCACATTTCTCTGGCTTCACATAAAGCCTATTCTCCCTCAATCTCTAAAACACCAATCTCAAGTGCTTCTCATGTTCTGTTAGAGTTTTATTGTAAACTACAATGTCATCCAGATACACCACCACAAAGGCATCCAAATAATCAAATAGAACATCATTTATCAAATTACAGAATGTAGCAGGAGCATTTGTCAAGCCAAAAGGCATTACCAGAAACTCATATGATCCATACCAAGTTACACAAGTGGTCTTCCCTTCATCTCCTGCTGCAATTCGAACCTGCCAGTAGCCCGATCTCAGGTCCAGCTTGGTGAAGTAAGAAGCTTTTGACAATCTGTCAAATAGCTCAGCAGCCAAGGGAATTGGGTACTTGTTCTTGATGGTCACCTTGTTGAGGGCTCTGTAGTCCACACACATGCGGAGTGAGCCATCCTGCTTCTTTTGGAATAGCATTGGTGCACCATATGGGGCCCTGGAGGGGTGGATCAGACCTGCATCTAGCAACTCCTTCAGTTGCTTACGTAACTCTAGCAACTCTGCAGGAGGCATCCGGTAAGGGGCTTGAACCGGGGCCTTTGTTCCAAGTAGCAGCTCGATCTTGTGGTCAATGGGTTGCCAGGGTAGCAACTCCTTGGGGAGTTTTGCAGACATCACATCTCTGAACTCCTTAAGGATTCTGACCACTGAATCAGAGACTTCCATTGACTATCCCTCCTTGATCTCGATCAAGGCTGCAACATAGGTCTCCTGGCCCTTCTTCAATCCTTTCTTTAGTTGAATAGCAGACAGCATCTCAGGCTATCTCTTACCACCACTTTCGTCCTCAAGGCCTTCACGAAGCAAGACTGCTTCTCTTCTAGCACCACCAGTCCACCAAGATGGGGAATCAAGGCCACCTTGGCCCTTAAGAGGAAGTCTACACCAAGGATCAAATCAAAATCGTCCAAAGGCACACAAAGTAAACTACACGTACCCTTTCAGTCATCGATCTGCATAGGGACGTTCTTGGCTACCCCTTGGATCTTTTGGGCTTTGCTATTAATTGTCTTGATCCGACTAGTGTCCTCCTCCAATTTAAGTCTCAACCTGGTTGCTTCTCTGGTGGCCACGAAATTGTGAGTGGCACCACCGTCCATTAAGGCCTTCACTTGCACACCATTCACCACTGCATGGATGTGCATCAGAGACTTCTGAACTGGAGTCTCACCATGAATCACGTTCAGAAGTTGTAGGGGATTGACTCTAGGAGGAGTGTCTGGGTCAGAGTCTCCCTTGTCATCTGCAGTCACCAGGGCTGAGAGCTTCTCTCTTTTGGGGTAGTCTTTGGCTCGATATGGGCCATTGCAGATGAAGCATCTTATCATCCGAGTGGTCTGCTGCACAACTTTTGTGGTTTTCTCCACTAGTTTTCCTCTTGGAGCAGGCTTTTTGTTCTGCTTCTTCCACCCAGACTCCTTAGTCTTGCCCTCAATCTTAGTCTTCTTGTCCCCTTCTGACCTGGGTCTCTGCGTGGTGGAGATGGCACCACCCATCTTGTAGTCCACCAAGCAGTCTGCTGCAGCCATGGCAGTAGGGAGATCACGAACTCCTTGCCTCCTGAGTTCCGTTTGAGCCCATCCTTGCAACCCAGACATGAAGTTGAACAGCTTGTCCTCCTTGAACATGTTCTTAACGTCCAACATCAAGGAACTGAATTCCTTGACGTATTCTCTCACAGATCTGGTGTGTCTGAGCCTTTTTAGTGCCTCCCTGGCCACCCAAGCCGTGTTGATGGGAAGGAACTGATCCTTCAATTCCTTCTTCAGAGTCTCCCAATAGGTGATTTGGGGTCTTCTAGACTCTGCATCGTCCTCCATCCTGGTTCGCCACCATAGCTTCGCATCACCAGTCAGATACATGCTGGTGATGGACACCTTCTCGTCATCAGGCACATGAGCAACTTTGAAGAACTGCTCTATGTTCCATAAGAAGTTCTCCAATTCCTTCGCGTTTCTGTTGCCATTGAAGCCTTTAGGCTCTGGGACTCGAACCTTAGAAGAAGAGGCTTCAGGGCCTAACGAGGACCCCTGCAACACAGCATTTTTAAGCACTACAACATCCTCTTCATAGGATTGCAAGGTGTCCTTGAACTCGTCCATTAGGGACTGCATCTCGGTTTTGATCTCAGCCAATTTCTCCTCAAAGAAATTGTCATGGGACTCCAACATGCTCCTCTGCACTTGGACTTCTCCCTTGGTGTGCTCTGCTCACGAAGCCACTATGCCATCCTCACGTGGCCATTCTCCCAGCGCCTCTTCTATTTGAGTCATCCTCTCCCGTAAGGCCTCCATTGCACTATCACCAGCCATCTCTAGTGCTTGCTCTGATACCAACTGTCACACCCTCTTGAATCACCCTAAAATTTTCACCTGGTGCGCGGTGCTAAGAACCCTTCCTTAACCAATCTTCTTTCCCAGCCTTCTCAAAACGCACACAAACAATAGCAAACCGAAGGAAACAGGGACACAACGAGGTTACAGGAAATCCTTCCCAACTTGTATTAATCTCAACTACAAGATACAAAATTGTTTCCCTGAGTCAGAGAGCAATGCTTACATCCCAAGCATTCAGAGACTACTTTCCCTCTTCTCTCTCCTCCTACTCTCAAGGTTGTAGGAGCCCTTTTAAAAGACTCACCCTGCAATTTTTCCCTTGGTGGTTATGCAACCGCCCAGAACCGCCCTGAATTGCTTGCACAACCACCCACTGTGGGATCCTCCCTAATAAAGTGTCGCGTGACTCCCTCTCCCTTGGACACGCAGACGGCCCATTGCGACACGTGGCATCGCTCATTCCACCCGGACGGGAATCCCTCATTCCACCCTGATATCTCATATTCGGAATTCTGTCTGGCCAGCGTTCTACCTTATCCGGATGTCTCACAGTCGCCATTCTGTCCGACCAACATCCCACCTTTTCCGGATATCTCACATCTGGTGCCTGTCTGGCCGACGTTCCAACTTCTCCGGATAGGCATGTCCGAATAATTCGGTAACGCCTATCCGGAGTGCGCACTTGACTTGTCCGCGATCCCCACACTTAGCTCATGGGGTTTGAATCACCAAACCTTCGGGCTTTCCTTGCTTTCCGCCTAAGCTCTCATGGGTGCAAGGCCTATCCATGAGGCCTATTTCTCCGGGTTTGAATCAAGTGGCTAAGGGGCTGACACTAGGCCACTGTCATATCTCCCTATTCCAAACAAACAAACTATCCTACTTTTTGCCATCTAACACTATCGGGGAAATACTTTTTGTAAAATGCCTCCTTAAACTGTCTCCAAACTATAGGTCCCTAATCCTCTAAAAGCCTTTTGGTTATACACCACCAATGATCTATTTTTTATCTAACATAAATGTTGCATAAGAGGTTTTTTGTTCCTCAAAGTAATCTATAACATCAAAGAATTTCTTTATCTTAAGAATCCAACCTTCTGCTTCCATTGGCTCTGAAGTATCAGAAAAGTAAGGAGGACCTAACTTCTTAAAGTCATCAAATGAGCTACCCTTAGAAGATGAGTGTTGTCCAAGAGCTCGAATCTCTATAGCTCTAACCTGATGCTCAACCAAACCAGTTAAAGTCTCAAGATACTTATAAAGCCCTTCTACATTCATGGGAGGCAAACCCTCAAGTGGAGAAGGTACATCATTATTAGCCTGACTGTTTTGGAGAGATGTTGTTCTTCTTGGTGCCATGTTGTCTTATAAAGCATTAGGTATACTTAAATTAGTCACTAAGAAACCAATTAGACAATTTAGATTCATAAGGAAGAATAAGAATTTATAGAAGATGAAACTGAAACTTAAACTAATGTGTCACTCATCTGTCTCCAAAGTAAATAAAATAAGTTCCCAACAAGATCATAACATAGTGCTCTAATACCACTCTGTCATGCCCCAAAACTCACTCCAAATGCATGATAGTCGTTTCACACCTCAAGACCAAAGGCTCAAAGTGAAAACAACACAAACATTTGTATTGTAACTGAAAAAATTTACCAATTACCAAATTCCTGTATAGAGTAGTATGGCAAAATTCTAAAATCTCCAAGTATCAACTTTAAAAAAACTACTATATCAACCAAAGTGTTATTGTCCAAATAACTCCAAACTCAAAATGATTCAAATGATAATTAAGTTTTAACATATAAACAATGTCCAAAATAAAGAGAGTTTAAACAAATGTCCTAATAAAGCCAAATTTCCCTTTTAATGGTAATTCCTTGCTTGAACTGAGGTTACTTGAAATATTATCAACAAAGGGCGATGAACTTAAAGCCCAATAAGGAACATTAATACAATTTCATGGATTAAACATTTTCAATCATGCTTGCAAATAGGAGATATAACATATGCTTATTTTCATAAAAAATTTTGAGTTCAAAATACTAATACATTCAAACTTTTCAACAAAACATTCTCATATCCATTTCAAAATAATTTCTCATCAAAACCAAATCAAATACCTTCAAAATATTTTTACTCTGGTTATCGTATGACAAATGATGCCGAATTAGGTGAGACTTCACAATTGAGTAACTAATTTCAAATTTGTTCCATTTAAAGTGAACAACACCAAATGTCAACAATTAACTAAACCCATAAGGTCAACTATTATAACCCGTTGACTAGGGTCATATAATATAAACTATTATAACTCGTTGACTAGGGCCGAAAATGTCAACAATTATAACTCGTTGACTAAGGTCATATAATCCAGAGTCAAACACTTTATTTCATTAATTCAAACTTACAAAACAAAATATCATATCTCCTCAATTTTTCATTTTTTTTCATAAACAAAGAAAATTCTCAAATATACTTTCCATACAAAACACTTATTTGATTCATACGTGAAAATAAAAAATAATATTTTTACACATTTTTATATAAAATATAAAAAGAAAATTATTTTCTTTTATAAAAATCTGCATTAATTTTCCTTACCTTGAAGAAGCACTTAAAAACTTGAAGTATTTAGCTTGACGAATTTACTCATCACCTAACATAATATCATACACAATTATCTAAAGGTTAAACTTTGACAATCTTAAAAATGTTTTATTTAGTATTAAGGATCCTAATTAATTTCTCATGCAGATATTATTACTACCGAATATTATTTTCAACTTCTTAAACAATAATAATATAATTTAATGAATTTTCAAATTTTTTATAAACTCATATTTCTTCCTAATCTTATTCTAATCATTTATTTCTTTTGTATACATAAACTAAATTAAAACTTTTATTAAAAACAATTACTATTATTATTACTATATTTTTCGATACCCAGTAACATCCAAGCAGCCCTATTGTATGTCACTCACAAGCATCCAAATCACACAATTCTTACTATTATTAATATCATTTCTTATTAATCTCAACTATCATTATTATTATTATTATTATTCTTATTATTCTTACGTCATTTACAAGCATCCAAATCACACCATTCTTCTTCTTATTATTATTAATATCATTATTATCATTATTCTTATTAATCCCAATGTCCCCTCTTACTTAACAAAATACCCCATATACTTTTAACAACTCCAATAATCCCACCAACTCTACTCATTATTATTATTTTAATTTATTCCACTACTACTATTTGCCTCTCACAGTTATTTTATTTTGTCACCCCAACACAGTGTCTTAAATCCAAAATTTAGAAACATGCAATTCTTCTTCTTATTATTTTTCAATCCCTTAAGCCACATATAATCATATATTTATTTACTTATTTAATTTTTAAAATTTCATTGTTTAGATCTATTCATCTAATTTTTTTTAATTTCCCTATTTTCATAAATGAAACAACCTATATTCATAATTTCAATTTTTTGATCTTAAAATAAATTAACTAAACTAACCCTAATCTAAATTAAAATTTTCTAAAGATTATCTAATGTGTTCAAAATTAACTAACGAATATAATTGAAAAAACTCTAGGTGCTTTTGGATCAATTTTCTTTTGTTCTTTTATTCTCATCGGTTGCAAATACATATATACAGATAAGAGATACATCAAGACTCCTAAACAAGGAAAACTCCTAAACAAGGTAAAACTAAACAAGGAAGAATATATGTACAAATTACAAACACAATATTTGCCTACTATGCCAATCAAGGCTTACCAAAAACTTGTCAATCAAGGCTTACCATAATCGGCTTGCCAATCAAGGCTTACCATAATCGCTAATACTCCCCCCACCCCCCAAGTTGGTGCATGAGGATTCCGAACGCCCAACTTGCGAAGAAGAAAGTCAAACTGTCATTTTCCCAAAGCTTTCGTAAAAATGTCTGCGAGCTGCATGGAAGTATAAACATACTTAGTGTGAATATCACCATTTTGTATCTCATCACATACAAAGTGGCAATCAACTTCAATATGCTTTGTTCATTCGTGAAAAACGGGATTAACTGCTATGTGTAAAGCCGTCTGACTATCACAGTACAAATGCATAGGGTCAGAATGCATCACACCAAGGGTAGACAACAATCCTTTCAACCATTTCCATTCACAAGTTGTGGTTGCCATGGACCTATATTCCATTTCAGTAGAAGAGCGAAACGTTGTATGTTGCTTCTTAGTCTTCCAAGAGATTGGCGAATTACCCAAAAGAATAAAATAACCAATCAAAGATCGTCGTGTTAAAGGACAACTAGCCCAATCTGAGTCACAATAAGCATACAATTTCAGGTCGCAATCAAAACGCAAAAGAATACCTTGTCCCGGATTGTCTTTCAAATATCGAACAACTCTCAAAGTTGCTTCTCAATGTTCATCCTTCGGTTGTTGCATGAACTGAGCAAGCATATGCACATAATAAGACAGTTCTGGTCGGGTAATCGTCAAGTAGATGAGCCGACCCACCAAGCGTCTGTATTATCCAGGATCATGTAAATCAGAATTCGCAGCAAGTGCTAATTTATGGTTTTGTTCAAGAGGAGTCCCAACCGGCTTGGCTCCCAACAGCCCAGCCTCAGAGATGATGTCCAGTGTATACTTGCGTTGACATAAGAAGATACCATCTGAGTTCCTCGCAACTTCAATCCCCAAAAAATATTTTAATTTTCCTAGATCCTTCATATGAAAACACCAACTCAAATAATCTTTGAACTATTGCACATCCGTTCCATCATTTCCAAATGTAATTAGATCATCAACATAGACAAGAACATTGAGTTGAATGTGTTGAGCTTCATAAGTAAATAATGAGTAATCAGAATACGACTGCTTAAATCCATAACCTGTTAGCGTTGCTGCTAACTTGGCAAACCAGCACCTGGGTGCCTTTCGCAGACCATATAATGACTTTCGAAGTCTACAAACTTTACCTAGTGTTGGAGACGCAAAACCAAGCGGCATCTACATATATACCTCTTCATCTAACTCACCGTGTAGGAAGGCATTATGTACATCCATTTGATGCAGTTCCCAACCCTTTGCAACTGTAATGGCAAGAAACGTTCGCATTGTGACCATCTTTGCTGTCGAGGCAAAAGTCTCATTGTAATCTATGCCTTTGACTTGTTTGTTTCCAAGAATCACTAAGCGCGCCTTGCATATCTCGATGCTTCCATCAGAATTATATTTAATCTTGTAGACCCATTTGCTCCCGATTGTTTTCTTCCCGTGAGGCAAGTCTTCTACTGTCTATGTTTCATTGTCTTCAAGAGCTTGTATCTCCTTTCTCATCGTCTCTCTCCAACATTCATCTTTTATTGCCTCAGCATAAGTGCTTAGTTCACACCCTGTGGTAACAGATGCTAGAAAGAACCGATGTTGTGTAGAAAATTTATCGCAATTCACATAATGTGCTAAATGATAGGGTGTACCTGAGGATTTTGACTGGAACGATGAACTCGCTGAGGGGCTTACTCGAATGGTATGTGTTTCATAGTCTTTCAACTAAACAGAAGATTGCTTAACCCTTTTTCTCTTGCCAAACTGTTCCTCAGACACCATAGGTCTTGACACGTCGGTGTCCCCCTTGTCTCCTACTTCAGTATTCCCATCAGTAGCCATCTCCATATTATGACCCATCTCAACATCAATCTCGTGCTCTACATCCGAGACAGAAGCCTGTTGCTCCTCCATGTCATTCTGCATATATGGGTCCTCATCATCTACAGAGAAATTCACGACTTTATTCTCAGTCAAGGAAGAGTTAACAACATTGTTGAAGTACGGAAATTCTGCTTTAACAAATATTACATCCCTTGAAATAAAATATTCACCGCTTTCCAAGTCATATAACCACCAACCTTTCTTTCCAAACGGATACCCAACAAAAATACATTTTCGGCTTCGATTAGCAAATTTGTCTTTATCACAATTCTGGTCATGGGCATAGCACAAACACCCAAAAGTTCGAATGTGCTAATAAGAGGGGGCTTGTCTGTATAAGATCTCATATGGTGTCTTACCATCCAATAAAACAGATGGTGTCCTGTTAATCAAATATCTAGTTGTAAGAACACATTCACCCCAAAACTCAATAGGTAAATGTGCCTAAAATCGCAGGGCTCTCGCTACATTGAGAATATGACTATGCTTTCTTTCTACACGCCTATTCTGTTGTGGCGTCCCGACACACGAAGTTTGATGTAAAATTCCATGTTTAGCAAAATATTTTTTCAAACACATAAACTCAGTACCATTATCACTTCTAACAATTTTCACATTTTTTTTTTTCAAATTGTCGTCTCACCATTACGATGAAATTTTTAAGAACACAAGCAACCTCATCTTTTCTATTCAACAAATATATCCACACTGTACGTGAACAGTCATCAACGATTGTCAAGAAATAAATACCTCTACAAGAAGTAGAAACCCTATAAGCTCCCCATAAATCATAATGAATCAGGTTAAAACATTCTTTAACTTTATTATCACTAGAAAAGAACACTTCTCTAGTTTGTTGAGCTCTAAAACAAATATCACAAAACTTATTATTCACACCATCATTTCTACCAATACTATCAACTTCATAAATTAAATCTACTACCCTAAAAGAAGAATGACCCATTCTTCTATGTCAGAGCTCATAAGATGTAATACTAGTTGTCTTGTAAGCACGAATAGGAGCCACTCCCTTCAGAAAATAAAGCCTCTTGCGTTGTTCACCCGCTCCAATCAGCATCATCCAATTACGGTCCTGTATATCACAAATTTTATTAGTGAATTGAACAACAAGATTGGAATCATCAAGAACCTGCGACACAGAAATCAAATTGCATTTCAATTTAGGTACAAACAAAACATGTCGTAGTTTCAATTTTTCTTCAAAAGTCACAGTTCTTTCTTTCAAAGCTTTGGTCTCTGCTCTATTTAGCAACCCAACCGGACAAGGCATAATATCACACACGTCATTCAAACATTCATATGTGTCGGTCATGTGATGCGAAGCCCCTATGTCAATAATCTAAGGCAAAATATTTTGCTTACCTGTCAACCTCTCATTAGCACCACCTTTGCGTGAGTTCAACATGGTAAGAAGTGTGGCCCATTGTTCGTCACTCAACCCACTAATTCTTGTTCTATCAGAATCAGTCACAACACTTATCCCACCATCAGTTCCTGACATTTGAACTGCATTGGCTCTAGCAGTCCCTCCACGTCCTTGATTTCCACCTGTACCCTGTTGAACGCCACGTCCACACCCACCACTACACCCACCTATGGTTGTGCGTGGCCTGTCACCCCATCATTCTGGATAACTAATCCATTGAAAGCAACTATCAACTTCAATTGTCCCTTCCGCTTGCAATTTGAGCAAATCACGGTCTTGTCTTTTCCATCCCCCTAGGTTTCGACCACCAACCTGCACTGCAAACTCATAGGGCTGCCTCTTTCTTCCTTTGTCCGAGTCATGGTCCGTACTCATTCTTGTTGTACGATCATAGCATAAACTCGATTTAGATTCGACAAAGGTTCGGTGCTCAGGATATTGGAACATATTGTCCCATATCCATCTTCATCTAATCCCATCAAGAATTGATGAACTCTTTCTTCTTCCTGCTTCTTCTCAAACTGAGTGGTAATGTTACATTTACACCCAGTACAAGTACATATTGGAATTGAGTCATAATTGTTCAGTTCGTCCCAAAGAGACTTGAGTCGACCATAATAGACAACTATGTCTTGCCCTTCCTGCTTGCAATTCACAAGATTTGATTTCAATTGTTGTACACGTGGACCATTCCCAATAGAAAATCGCTGCTTGATTTCTTCCTAAAGTTCATTTACGTTTTCCATGTAAGATATGGTTGATTGAAGTGTGGGTTCAATGGTGTTAAACACCCATGAGACAAGCATTGAATTGATGGTCCACCAATCTTCAAGTTCTTGTGAATCGTTGTCCAGTTGTTTGATGGATCCATCCACGAATCCATATTTCTTTTTGGCTCGCAAAGTTATACGCATAACACACACCCATTCATCATAGTTCTCACCTTTTAGTTGAACTTGGGTAATTATATTACCTGGATTATCATTGGAAGTCAATGCATAGGGGGTCAGTATTTTTCTATCAGAGTTGGACCCTCCATCATCTCTTTTCTTCCCATCACCAGCCATGTGTATGTTTAGCTCACAATGGCTCTAATACCATGAAAAAACTCTAGGTGATTTTGGATCAATTTTCTTTTGTCATTTTATTCTCATCGGTTGCAAATATATATACATAGATAAGAGATACATCAAGACTCCTAAACAAGGTAAAACTGAACAAGGAAGAAAATATGTACAAATTACAAACACATATTTGCCTATCATGCCAATCAAGGCTTACCATAATCGCTAATAATAATATATTAATCTAGGGTTAGAATCTTACCTGGAAAAATCTGAACTTCAAACTCTAGACCTTCAAACCATTAGCCTTATGTTCTCCAATTCTCAAATTTTTGGTTAATAGAGTTTTCTGAATAAAGAAAACAAAAGGAAAATCTAATTTACACCAAATATTATTAATTGTAAAAAGACTCTTTTACCTTTAATGAGTTTAATTAATTAATTAATTAATTTTTTATTTACTATTTTCTCCCTAAAGTTTATTTTGAGGTGTTACAAATTTACACTTCCAAACGGTTGACGATTCCTCTCTTATAAAGGCTGCTTTCATCAATCGACGCATGAAAACTTGGCCCAAAAGAAAGTCCAATCCAAAACTTAAATTTGATTCCAAGTGAAAGCCTTACGGTAAATAAAGCTAGGCCCAAAATAACATAAATCAAACCCATACAAAAAAGTAATCCAAAGAAAAAACGCAAGCCCAAGTCCAAGTTCAAACATTGTAATTGCCCAAAAGCCCATATTAAAATTTAAAAGGCCTAAATCCATGTCAACAATTAAGGAAACTTGAACAAGCCCATACAGATAAACTAAATCCAAGTTGGCCCGAAGCAATTATGTAAAGCCCATGTTAAAAATTAAAAGCCTAACCTAAAGCCCATGTCCGAACCTCATTAAAAACAAACCATGGCCTGACCCCGAGTCTCACATTCAAAATTGACAACCAAGCTCAAAGTCCTTACGAAATTAAAACTAGGACCAAAGCCCAACTGAAATTACTGAAGCCCAAATCAAATGTTCTCCAATGCACAAAAAGAAAAGTAGTGATGTCCTACACTTTGATAGAAACGAGGAAGAAGAAGGTTAAGTGGAATATGATTTCTTAGACAAAATGATATCCATGGAAATTGAAATTAATATCAAAGTTGAAGAAGGAGAAGAATATCTTAATAAGTTGATGAAACTTATGCTAATCATAAGAAATAAGTTTCTAAAAAGCTTATTCAAAAAGAATTTAGTTTCAAAAAAAGGATAAAAAATCATGATTATAAATTGAATGAAGTGATGGAAGAAGAAAACCTCAAGGGCATAATTTTGTCTTTTGTATTTTTGTTAAATGTAATCGGGAAGCCAATTTTGATGGGACGTGAAAAAATAATTTCAAATATTGTGAGAGGGATTTCAATTAAATTAATTGTTAGGGATCTTAAGCTCCATAATTATAATTTTTTCTTGTCATTATGATAACATACCTAATCAAACTATTATCCACTTTGTGATACCAAAACAAATTAATAAGTCGTGTCTTTAAGAACACGATTATCATTGTTCTTATAAACACGAACAATAAGTTGTTTTCATAAGAACATAATCATAAGTCCATGTTCTCATAAATATGATTACTAAATAACACGATCATTGTTCTTATAGACACGAATAATAGGTTGTTTTCATAATAACACAATCATAAGTCTATATTCTCATAAATATGATTACTAAATTACAAGCACTTAAAAATGAAATTGTATTCATATAAATATGATGATGAAGATTCCGATTATATTTTTTGTTAAGAATCATAAAAGTTTGTCACTTAAAAGGCAATATGTGGACTCATAGTGAAAGATAAAATTTGAAATGTTCTAGAAGAAATTAATTGAAAATTCAATGCGAAAACAAGCTTCACTTCGAAAAAATGATTTTCATACTTAAATTCTCGTAATTAAAAAGGTAGAGTGTGTTTAAAATCATGATTTAGAAAATACGTCGACACTTAGTGGCACGCGTGGCTTCCAACACACAGCGCAATGACAGGTGAGGCTCCATTAATACGACGCGTTTCAGTGGGTTGCCGCCTTCCCACTTAAAACGACGCGTTTCACGAATTGGACCTCCCGACAACGGCGTCGTTTTGCTAAACACTCTCCTGAGTTTCCTCAGTACGAAAGGAATCTCGTTTTCCTGAAAGTGCGAAAATACAGCAAAATCAAAACAAAAAACAATTTTAAATAAAAAAAAACGTTTTTTTGAATCTTTTTGTTCTCCGAAATTCCGAATCGCCCTACAACAAGCCGATCCGTTCGATCCTTTCCAATGGAGATCGACTCGGGTCAGATTAGTTCGTGTTCTAAACAGAACCAGATGATCTATCAGGAGTGGTTCAATTTCGCTGATTCAGGTTATCGTTTTTTCCAGTTCTTGTGATTTTTTTTTTTTTTGAATTTGCAAGGCTGAAATTTATCCTGAATTTTCGGTTTTGATCAGATTCCGATGGCCGCATTACTGGAAATGACGCCATAAAGTTCTTCTCCATGTCCAATTTGCCTCGCCCGGATCTCAAACAGGTTCTCTCTTATTGCTGTGTTTTTTTAGTTTGGGTTGGTAGAATCTGTCTTTAAAGAGAGTTATAGGCTTATATGAATGCTAATGCCGGAGAGGTGTGAGTTTTTGGGTTATTTGCGTGCAGTTTGCTGATTTGGTGGAGTGTTTAGATGATAGTAGCTTGGAAACTGATTTTATAATTCATATGAGGGTATAAGTGTGTGCTAGTCTGCATGGTGATTTGATGTCGAAAGAATGATAAAAGATGGAGTGAAGAAATCTATGTTTAATTAGTCAACTGCAGAAGTCATAGGCTGCTTCAAAAGAGTAGAAAGGCCTTTGAAAACAATCAGAATGAACCCTAAAATGGGATTTCCATAATTAATATAATTAAATTTTGTGCAAAAGGACTTACCTAATTGCACTCTTGGTGCCTAGTAAGCTAGGTAAGACTTAGTAAATTTTTGGACCTGATAGCATGGTTCTGGTTATTGGTATCCGGTAAGGTATTGGAATTCTGAATACAGTAGTCTTAATTAAACAGGGTCATGTGTTGCTAATTGTTTCAGAAGGATAAAATCCAGGAATGAAATTTCTTTTGTACCAGCATTTATAATTTTCTCTTTCTGTCTAGATGCTACTTTCTCTTGAAGTGATTGTTTTAGGAAAATCTTATATGAACTCTATTACATATTGAATCAAGAACTAGGGAAAAAGAAAGTTGGCACAAATGTTCAAACCAAGAAGGTGAACTTGCTTTTGTACCTTCTTTGGTAATTTCCATTCACCAAAAAGCAGGGATGTTACTAACTTTCCCTTCAGGGAGTTTGTGAGAAAACCCTACTTGTATAATTTGTATGATGAATATAGTTACTTGTCTCCACCCTTGGCTCTGGTTGTTTCATGTTAACATTTGGTGCATCTAGCTAACACTTGTGCTCTGTTTTCTAGTTAATTTTTTAACTTCTGTTTAATGGTTTTCTTTTGTTTATTCTGGGTTTCTTTTGCTGAGTGGATTGTGACTTGTTTTTTTTCCTCCTCTTCTCAAAGGTGTGGGCAATTGCAGATACCAAACGACAGGGTTTTCTTGGTTTAAAAGAGTTCATTACTGCCATGCAGGTGTGTTTAGATATTTTTATGTGTTTCTGTAGCAATTCATTTCTTAGAACCTGACCCTTCTTTATTTTATGTAGCTAGTTTCCCTGGCACAAGCTGGACATGCAATCACACAGGATCTCCTGCACAGTGAAGGTAAGCAGTTTATTTCAACTTTGTCTGTGTCTTTTTTTTTTGTATGCTTGGAATGGTTAAACTACATGTTTAAGTCGAAAACTAGAAGTTTGTTTCCTTATTGGCAAAGCATATCATCCAGTTATTTAGTTATTAATTTTTTAAGGTGTTTGTCTCTTAATGTGTTGCAGTTGACTTGGGAAACTTAAATCCCCCTCAAATGGAAGGCTTGGCTGCGTTACTAGCTGTAAGTCTTGTTTCTTCTTAATTTTATTTTCCATCTATTTCCTCCTCTGAAAGTTCTGACTTGTTTATTAAAAATATTTAGAAGAAAAAGCGTGCACACAAAACAAGTGATCCTGATATAAATGGTAAGAAGTTTCTTATTTTTAATAACAATAATACCATTATTGCTTTTATTCTTTTGGCACAAGTTCATTGTTTGGCAATGATGCAGGTAGTTCTCAACCACAGCCATCACCAACTGCTAGTTGGTTCACTTCAAAATCTTCGAAGAAGGTACTATTCTTTTGTGCTCTTGTTATGCTAGGAAAAGGAATCTTTTTTGTCACTCCTTATGGACTTGCTATCCACTGCTTACTTGTTTTATTTTTGTTAAATGTATTTTTATTCCAGCCTGGTTCATTAAGGCCTCTTTGGGCTATGGTTATATAACTGGATAGTTAATGATACTTCTGATTTGTGTATAGGATGAACTAATTCTTGTTACGTGATGCATGCTTGTCTATTTGTATCCTCTTTACACATAATTATACATTGCAGATAGAACTCACCCCAACTTAGATTTCATATTAATATAGTTATGTTTTACCAATTGAAAGAAGGCCCTCACCAATAATGATGTATCCTAGCATATTTGTCTTTCTGTACTATATAGTATGAAGGATTATGTGGCTGACCACCATTTTTTCTTGTAGGTCTTCCTTTTTATTTCTGGATATTTCTCTAATATCCCCAATTTCTTTTATTATGATATTATAATTGACTCAATTCATTTTATGTCCAGAGAAGATGTGTTGCATATTTCCTTCTGCTGTTGGTGTAATAATCATGACTATTCATGTGATCCTTGTCTTAACTTGCTCTTTCATTTCTAATGAGTTTCCTATGCACTTCTTCTAGTTTCTAGCCTGATCCGTTCTTTCCCTGTATTTCTTTGTATGTGCTCAGGTACCTCTATCTTCCGTTACATCAATAATTGATGGCTTGAAGAGGTTGTACATTCAGAAGCTAAAGCCATTAGAGGTTACATATCGTTTTAACGATTTTGCATCCCCCTTGTTGGTAAGTGAGAAATACACCCAGCTTTTAATTGCTTTCATCCTCAGAAATAGTAAAATAATCTTGATTCTAATAAATGTTTGTTTGATTTACATCTATTGCTATATTTTAAACCATGGACAATGATATATAATGAGCTTATCACTTGCTGTTGATGTGTTATTTGTTGCAGACAAATAGCGATTTTGATGCCAAACCTATGGTTATGCTTTTGGGTCAATACTCAACTGGAAAAACTACTTTCATTAAACATCTGCTGAAGAGTAGTTATCCAGGTGAATTATTGTTCTCTCACACCTTCCCTCCTTGTGCACGTGTGAAAAAGTCAGCTCTTGTTTATTATTTTCTTCATTTTGAACAGGAGCACACATTGGACCTGAACCTACTACTGACAGATTCGTTGTCGTTATGGTATCTACTGAACCATTATCTATTACCTTGTCATTCATATAGTCTTCAATTTTTTATTAATAAACAAAATAAAATAAAATAATTTTATGTTTTTAACTATTTATAAAAGCCATTCAATTTCCCTTGGTGAGCTCTTTAAGAAATGAAACCTAGTACCTTGCTTTCTGTTTCATATAACCTCGGTACAGAAATTAAAGTTCTGACGAAATAATTCCTTGCATTTGGTCAGCTAACTTGACCATTTTCTTGTTCTTACTGGAACCTCTAGCCATATTTTAGTATTAGAATGGCTGTCTGATGTTTTAATAGTTGGTGTGGTCTCCTAGTTTTGTTTGGCTTTTTTACTTTTTAGTTTGATTTTAAAAATTTTTTTTCTCTGTCCATCTTTCCCAATATTTTTTTTCATCTTCACTCACTAATCCTGCTTTTATACAGTCTGGACCTGATGAAAGAAGTATTCCTGGAAACACAATTGCTGTTCAAGCAGACATGCCTTACAGTGGTCTGACAACTTTTGGAACGGCATTTTTGTCCAAATTCGAGTGTTCTCAAATGCCGCATCCTGTGAGTTATTACTCTATAATTATCATGGAAATTTCTAGATTATCATTCTGTAGCACCTGAAACTTAATCTTTTATATGATCAAAGCTACTGGAGCACATCACGTTTGTGGATACTCCTGGAGTTCTATCAGGAGAAAAGCAACGAACACAGCGAGCCTACGATTTTACTGGTGTAACATCATGGTTTGCTGCAAAGTGTGACCTCATTCTACTGCTGTTTGATCCTCATAAACTTGATGTTAGTGATGAATTCAAGCGTGTGATTTCATCTCTTCATGGCCATGATGACAAGATACGTGTGGTTCTGAACAAGGCGGACCAAGTGGATACTCAGCAAGTAAGAATTTGTGCTGCTAATTAGTTTTATAGGTTATTTTTATAGATATTTCACTACATATTATTGTTTAGTGTCTTTTGACAGACATTTAACTTGCTTTCTGATTGGCTTTGTATTGTAGCTTATGAGGGTTTATGGAGCACTGATGTGGTCACTTGGGAAGGTTCTAAATACTCCTGAGGTTATGCGTGTTTATATTGGGTAGATTCTCTATCTATATAATAGTTCACTGCAATAGAAGCAGCTTCAATTTATTTGTTTGTTATATTGCATGCTTTTATTGCTATCCTATATTTCTTTAAGAATATATAAGATGAGACGTTTTCAAATCGATTGGTTCTCAACTTTACCTTTGCCCCTCATTTTACACATGAACCTACCATTATTGCATTGGTCTTATCCTGCCAAATTAATGTCTCTCTTGGCATTGTCAGCTCTTTCAACGACAAACCTGTAAAAGAAGCTGCTGTTGGTCCAATTGGGAAAGAACTTTTTGAAAAAGAGCAGGAAAACCTTCTTTCTGATTTAAAAGATATCCCCAAGAAGGCTTGTGATCGCCGAGTAAGTTCAGTAGTATTCACTTCTGCTTCTTTTCTTTTCCATAAATGGGATTTGTAGGATTCACTGGCAAAACACACTTGTTAGGGCATGAAAGGCAACCCAGGTTGAGAAATATTTAATCTCCAGGGGATTCTGATGACCATTGTTTTTCACAGATCAATGAATTTGTAAAACGGGCCCGAGCTGCCAAGATTCATGCCTACATCATCAGCCATCTAAAGAAGGAGATGCCTACTATGATGGGCAAAGCCAAGACTCAGCAGAGGCTTATTGACAATCTGGAAGATGAATTTGCAAAGGTTCCACATCTCTCTCCTGCAAATAACCTTGTAAACCAACACATTCAATTCACCATTCATACATTAATAGTACTCATCCTTGGTTAATATATATATACAGGTCCAGAGGGAGTTCCATCTGCCGGCGGGGGATTTCCCGAACGTTGACCATTTCAGGGAGGTACTGAGTGGTTACAGCATAGACAAATTTGAGAGGTTGAAGCCTAAAATGATACAAACCGTAGATGACATGTTGGGTTATGACATCCCGGAGCTCCTGAAGAGTTTCAGAAATCCATACGATTAAATGGATGCGGGCAGTTCTATGAGATACATATCTTGGATGAAGACCCAAGTGACTGGAGGCATGTACAGAGCCACCCTGCTTCCCTTCCATTGATATTTTGAAACTTGTCTGAGCAGTTCCTTGGCTCCTCCATGATGTCAGTCAGTATCATATGAATTATCACTCCTTTCCCTTTCATCAGAGGATTAAGTTGTAGTAGATATTGTTTTCTTTTATTTTGTCATACACAGGCAATGGAATAATGATCATCTTCATAATATCATGAATTCAAAGTCATTCTAAAAATTTGATTCATGGGTGCATCTGCAATATTAACCACCCGTTAGTGAAGATGAACGCAACTCTTCCTTAATACCACAATAAAATCCATGGATGAAGCCAACAATCATAGGGAAACAAAAAAGAGAGTACAATATAACACATACCCGAACACTCGTTCCTCAAATCAGATCATCGGAGACGCCTCTGCAATCTACTCTCCCTTCTACTTCTCCAGTCATTGGTAAGATTTTTAGGACATGGAAATTCAAGATGATGGGTGGAGAGTGCTAGTCACAGAGATTTGGGAATTCTCTCTCAAATCTCGACTTACAGATAATGGAATTCCTACTTTTTTAGGTTAACAATTTTGGAGTTTCTAAGATTTTAGGTTCAATTTCATAGATTTGGGGATTATTGAAACTAAACATATGAAAATTATTTTTCTGACTTTTTTTTTTCTTGGCACTTTCCAAGACCAAAGATAGCTTTCAAGTTTGCATTTACTCAAGAAACGAAACTAAGTGATTGAATAAACTCTTCAAGTAGGATGTGGAGAATAGTAAATGATCAAATAGAGGCTTCAAGTTTAAGAGTATTGAAAAAGAAACATAATGTGGATTAAATTTATTCAAGAAATAAAATAATATGATTAAGTAATCTTCTAGTTTAAGACTATGTTTGATTTCGTAAAATACTAAGGATAAAAATTGTTAAGAAAAACAATTTTTTCATGTTTCCTTTCACTAAGAAAAATAAGAGAAAATTAAATATAATTAAAATTAATTAAAAAATTATATATTTTAAAATAATATAATCAATAAAATGAATTTAAAGAAATATATGAAAATAATTTATTAATTTTAAATTTAATTTTTATGTTTCTTTATTTTCTTTTTGTTGTACTTTTCCTCAATTTAGGGTACTAAAAAAAAAAAGAAAGAGACCATGGATAGATTTTCTTCTTGAAATAAAGCGATAAGATTATTGAATAGACTTTTCTTCCCGGATGTTAATGACTTGTTTATCAGCTTTTCTTACTGGCTTGTGGGGCATTTTGTTCGTACGTGTTTTTAATGATATTTTGGTGAAGCCCAATGTGATCCCGTGGAAGCTTAGAAGGCAAGGAATTAGAGGTCTCCCTCCATCCTTTGTAACGGGTAATATTCCTGAGACGAGGAGGATAATGTCAATGGCAAAGGCTCCCTCCAGTGAATCACCACCGCCACTTGATTTTTCTTCGCCCGAATCTTCCCATATTTCAGTAAATGGACGAAGCAATATGGTATTTACAGTGAACTTAGTTGTTTTTTTCTGGCCTTTCAAATTTTCAGAAATAACCAAGATGGCCTGATCAATCACATTTGCACTCGGGGATGTGCAACTTCTATACGTGGCTGATCCTAAACTGGTGAAGGAAATGGGAAAATTGGTCGAACCGGGGAAACCACCTTATCTGCAGAAGGAGCGAGGGCCTTTACCGGAGAAGTGTGACATCCCACATCGGATAAGAGGAAAGTTTCTAACGCTATATAAGTATGGACTCCTCGTAATCCTGTATACACATTTTAAAGTCGTGAGAGCTCCTTTGGGTTCGTAAGGGGATGACGTTCGACATTGTGTGTCCTCCTAACCCTTAAACGCGTTTTAAACCCATTTGAGTCCAAAGCGGATAATATTTACACAGTTGGGAGCGAATTGTTACAGGAAGGGCATTCTAACCACGGATGGTGCAATTTGGTCGCACCAGAGAAAGACCATAGCCCCTCAGCTCTACATGGATGAAGTTAAGGTAAAATTCACACTTTTAGAAACTGCTCCTTCATAACATTTTAGACAAAGAAGGGGAAAAAAAATGATGGTCATTACATATATCCATCACACTATATATGATTGCAGGCTCGGGTGGAGATTATGTTGGAATCTGCAAACAAACTGGTGAGGTCATGGGAGAGTCTGATTGAAAATGGGGGTGGGAGTGCAGATATAGAAGTGAAAGAGTACGTAAGAGGCTACACCTCCAGTGTAATTTCAAGCGCTATTTTTGGAAGCAACAACTCCAAAGGGATTGAGTTATTTCCTAAGTTTAGGGCTGTCATGAAGGTCATGCATAGCTCAACATTACTCGAGGGGCTTTCCATCCACAGGCATGTGCTTTAATTTCCCACCTTGTTCCTGCACAAAACTTGACAATGAATATATGTCTTCATTTATCACAATCAAGTTTCATTTTCTTTTTTTCTCAATGAAATATTAGATATCTACCAACCAAGGATAATCGGTATGCGTGGGGATTAGATAAAGAGATTACCTCCTTCATCTTAGACATGACAAAGGAACATTCTGAAGCTGTATCTAAAGAACAGCCACAGGTCATCATGGAGAGCACCAAGACTGGTGAACTCGGGCCATTGACCCCGGAGCAATACATAGTTGATAACTGCAGAAACGTATACCTGCCAGGCTTTGAAGTGACCGCTGTGGCCTCAATGTGGGGTTTGATGCTGTTAGCTTCACATCCTGAATGGCAGGACCGAATTCGAGCTGAGGTTGCACAAGCATGCGCAGGCCGTCCCCTAGAGGCCAACATGCCTGGCAAGATGAAAGTGGTATGTGATTCACCAACTTGAAATAAATTAAATGTATTAGTTAGTGGGAAATTGACCTGGGTTTGATTTGCCATGGATGGATGCAGTTGAAAATGGTGATTCAGGAGGTACTGCGGCTTTACTCAGGAGTGGCCATTTTGACGAGGCATACATTGAAAGATGTTCAGCTTGGTGATGTTTCGGTTCCAGAGGGTGTCGGTATTTGGGTTTGGTTACCAGCATTGCACCAAGATTCTGAGTTCTGGGGACCTGATGGAGCCAAGTTCAACCCTGAGAGAGGTTTGCTAATCGTATTTCTGGGGCCTGCAACCCTTCCAGTGCCTACGTCCCGTTTGGTACTGGAAACAGAGCTTGTCCTGGCCAGGGCCTAGCCATTGCAGAAATAAAGGTCTTGAATCCTGGCACGAGCTTTGGCATGAATCATGACACTAGTTATGACACACGTCACAGGCTATGGCATGGGACATAATAGGGGTCATTGAGGTGAGGTCCACCAAAAAAAAAAAAAAAAAAAAAAAAGTGTTTTTATCAATTTATATTGAGATTACAATTACATTGAATAAAAATATATTAGGCAATATAAAAAATTTAGAAGTTATATCTAACATGTATTTTAGTTTTCACTATGAGATTGTAACAAATAGGCATGACTTGTAAAATTTAAAATAATAATAATAGAAAGACATTTGACAACAAGAAATATATTTATAGATTATATAAAAAAATTAGGAAAATAAAATATTATCTTTTAATCATAAAAATAATAATAATAACTTGTTTTTCAATAAAAAATTAATATTATCTTTTTACTCTAGATTGTTTATATATTTTTTTATTCTTAAAAATTATAAATTGAATATTTTAAAAAACTAAGAAACTTCAATTTTCTATGTATTGTATTTTATTCGATGATTATTTATATTATATATTATCATTTTTTGTGATTAATCCTGCTCAATAAAATAATTGAAATCAATAAATATGAATAAATATTTAATTAAAAAAGTTCTAAAAGGAAAATTGTGATGGTTTTGATATATTTTAAAAAATAAAAATAAATAAAAAATGGAAAAAAGTATTAAAAATAACTTATTTGAACAAATTTT